>NC_092055.1:12855508-12935312 GCF_003086295.3 Arachis hypogaea
GTGCATTCTCTGAATGTGTGTTATGTGCTGTTAGTATATCTACTTGATATAGTTAGCATAAACGTTCATGAGCATGCATTTGGGACTTTGAAGCACTAAACTTCCGATATTGAGACTGATCAACTTAATATCGATTGGTTGGTGTGTATAGGAACCAGATGGCGCCTCGTGGACGCGGTAGAGGCCGTTGGAGAGGTCATACGAATACTCGTGCGCCGGTGAATAACCCTAATGACCCGGTAAACTTTATGACTGCGTTGGAGAACATGGTTGCTGCTATGCAAGCACTGTTGAGGCTCTTGGTCAACAGATGAACAACCATGGTAATGACGGAGGTGGAGTTCAGGGCCGATGACACTGGCGATTTTTTGAAGGTTAATTCCCCAAAGTTCAAGGGAACTACTAGCCCGACTGAGGCCGATACATGGTTTCAGGCCATGGAATAAGCACTGCAAGCGCAGGTGGTGCCTGAAGGACAGCGTGTTGAGTTTGCTACCTATTTGCTCACTGGCGAAGCGTCGTATTGGTAGCAAGGTATCCGACGTCTCTGCAGCAGGGTGATGATTATATTACTGGGATATCTTCCAAGAGGAGTTCTATAAGAAGTACTTTCCGACTTCTGCTAGGACGGCCAAGAAATTGAATTGTTACAGCTGAAGCAGGGTACTATGTCCGTATCTGAGTATACTGACAAGTTTGAGGAGCTGTTCAGATTCTCTCGTATGTGTCAAGGGACTCCGGTGGAATATGAGGAATGGAAGTGTGTTAAGTACGAAGGAGGACTCCGGAGCGATATTTTCAGTTCAGTGGGACCAATGGAGATTAGGACTTTCTCTGAGTTGGTGAACAAGTGTAGGGTTGCTGAAGAGTGTGTGAAGAGGGCAGCCGCTGAGAAAGGAAGTCACAAAGGGTCATTTCCACAGAACCGAGGGAAGAGCTTTGCACCTAGAGGCCCGTCTTTCAAGAGGGGAGGTTCTTTTAGGAGGCCCAACAACAACTATCCCAGGAAAAAGGTTTGGGAAGCAGCCTTAGAATGATCAAGCTTGTACTAGGTGTGGGAGTCACCATCCAGGAGTACCATGCAAGGCCGGATGGGGTTTGTGCTACAATTGTGGAAAGGCGGGGCATAAAGCCGCAAGTTGTCCGGAGAAGCAAAAGCAAGGTGCTGGGAAAGCACAGCAAACTGGTCGGGTGTTCACCACCTCAGCTGTGGGTGCAGAAGGATCTGAGACACTCATTCGAGGTAACTGTGAAATAGCTGGTCAAACTTTAAATGCTTTATTTGATTCGGGAGCATCGCATTTATTTATTGCATTTGAGAAAGCCCATGAATTAGGATTGAAGATCGTAACCTTAGGTTATGACTTAAAAGTGTATAATGCTACCCATGAAGCCATGGTAACTAGGCTAGGATGCCCGAAAGTTTCGTTTAGGTTCAAGCAGCGTGATTTTGTCCATAATTTAATCTGCTTACCGATGATCGGTCTTGATCTTATCTTGGGATTGGACTGGTTATCCGAAAACCATGTCCTGCTTGATTGTTCTACCAAGTCGGTGTACTTTATGCCAGAGGATACAGAAGGGCCGGTCGTGGTAAATAATTATTACTTGAATTCGATGATGGTGAACTGTTCTGGAATCGAATGTCAGGGTATTTTGTTGTTAACCGCGGGTGTTTCGGGTGATGATCAAAGGTTAGATCAGATTCCGGTAGTGTGTGAGTTTCCGGAAGTGTTTTCCGATGATATTGAGGAATTTCCACCTAACCGAGAGGTCGAGTTTGCTATTGAGTTGGTGCCTGGGGCGGGACCAATCTCAAGTGCTCCTTATAGGATGTCACCGTTAGAGATGGCCGAGCTAAAGTCTCAGTTAGAGGAATTGTTGGGTAAGAACTTTATCCGACCAAGTGTTTCCCTGTGGGGTGCTCCAGTGTTACTGGTAAAGAAGAAAGATGGAAGTATGCGGCTCTGTATGGCCTACAGGCAGCTGAACAAGGTCACCATAAAGAATAAATACCCATTGCGAGAATTGATGATCTCATCGACCAGTTACAAGGAGCTGGGGTTTTCTCTAAGATCAATTTGCGATCCGGTTATCACCAGATAAGGGTGAGGGGTGAGGATATCCCTAAGACCGCTTTCAGGACTCGTTATGGTCATTACGAGTATACTGTAATGTTCTTTGGGTTGACGAACGCTCTTGCAGTATTCATGGATTACATGAATAGAGTATTCCGTCTGTTTCTGGATAAATTCGTTGTTGTCTTCATTGACGACATACTGATTTACTCCAAGACTGAAGAAGAGCATGCAGAACACTTGAGGACCGTGTTGCAGATTTTAAAGGAGAAGAAACTCTATGCGAAACTGTCTAAGTGTGAGTTTTGGAAGGATGAGGTGAAGTTTTTGGGTCACGTGGTGAGTAAGAAGGGAATAGTCGTAGATCCAACTAAGGTAGAAGCTGTGATGGATTGGAAGCAACTAACCACAGTAACTGAGATAAGGAGTTTTCTCGGTTTAGCTGGCTATTATCGAAGGTTCATCAAAGGCTTTTCGCAATTAGCTTTGCCGTTGACAAAGTTAACTCGCAAAGACACTCCGTTTGTTTGGACTCCTGAGTGCGAGGAGAGCTTTCAGACATTGAAGAAAAAGTTGACCACTGCACCTGTGTTAGTGTTACCTGAGCCGAACGAGCCTTTTGAGGTGTAATGTGATGCATCGTTAAAGGGCCTAGGGTGCGTGCTGATGCAGCATCATAATGTGGTGGCGTATGCCTCACGACAGTTGAGACCTCACGAAGTTAGTTATCCTACGCATGATTTGGAACTCGCTGCGGTTGTGTTTGCCTTGAAGGTGTGGAGGCATTATCTCTATGGGGTTAAGTTCTAAGTCTTCTCCGATCACAAGAGCTTGAAATACCTCTTTGATCAGAAAGAGCTTAATATGAGGCAAAGGAGGTGGATGGAATTGTTGAAAGACTATGACTTTGAGTTAAATTACCATCCTGGAAAGGCGAATATAGTGGCGGATGCGTTAAGTCGAAAGTCGTTATATGCGTCTTGGATGATGCTTCAAGAGGAGAAGTTGCTCAAGGGATTCGAGAGTCTAAAAATTGGTGCCCGAGAAGTATCTGGAACCTTGTGTTTGAGCCGATTGGAAATCTCGAGTGACTTTAAGTCCGAACTCCTAAAGGCTCATGAAAATGATGAAGCGTTATGGAAGGTGTTACCGGCTATCGAGCAAGGAAAACAGTGGAGAGTGTCGGAAGAAAAAGATGGGTTATGGAGATTCAAGGGTAGAATCATTGTGCCGGATGTTGGTACTTTGAGGCAAGATATCTTAAAGGAGGCACACAAAAGCGGATTCTCCATTCACCCGGGAAGTACTAAGATGTACCATGATTTAAAGGCGATGTTTTGGTGGCCGGGTATGAAGAATGATGTGGCGGAATATGTTTCAAAGTGCTTAACTTGTTAAAAGGTAAAGATTGAACATCAAAGACCTTCCGGGATGTTGCAACCCTTAGAGGTTCCGCAATGGAAGTGGGAAAGTATTGCAATGGACTTTGTGTCGGGATTGCCAAGGACTAGGACTGGTTTTGATGCTATCTGGGTGATCGTGGACCGACTGACGAAGTCAGCTCACTTTTTACCCGTTCGGATGACTTACACCCTTGAGGAGCTAGCTCGGTTATACATAAAGGAGATTGTGAGACTCCATGGTGTACCTGCTACTATAATCTCTGATAGAGATCCTCGTTTCACTTCGAGGTTCTGGGGTGCATTTCAGAAAGCTTTTGGAACTCGATTAAGCTTGAGTACAGCGTACCATCCTCAAACAGATGGTCAATCCGAGAGGACGATCCAAACACTAGAGGATATGTTGAGAGCTTGTGTTTTGGACCAACCGGCGAGTTGGGATCGGTATATGCCGTTAGTAGAGTTTGCATACAATAATAGTTACCATGCGAGCATCGGAATGGCTCCGTATGAGGCTTTGTATGGGAGAAAATGTCAATCACCACTATGTTGGTATGAAGCTGGAGAGAAAGGCTTGTTGGGGCCGGAAATGATAGCTGAGACCACTGAACAAGTCAAGAAAATCCGAGATAGGATGCTTACGGCGCAGAGTCGTCAAAAGAGTTACGCCGATCAAAGGCGGAAGCCCTTAGAATTTGAGGCAGGAGATCATGTTTTCCTGAAAGTTACTCCGACCACAGGAGTAGGTAGAGCGATTAAAGCAAAGAAGTTGAATCCTCGATACATTGGTCCATTTCAGATCTTGGAGAGGATTGGGCCGGTGGCGTATCGGGTGGCTCTACCACCCCATCTTTCAAACCTGCACGACGTATTTCACGTGTCACAGCTTCGAAAGTACACTCCTGATGCTAGCCATGTGTTAGAACCCGAATCGGTTCAGTTAAGAGAAGATTTGACGCTTCCAGTGGCTCCAGTCAGAATTGATGATACTAGTATCAAACGGTTGCGTGGAAAAGAGGTTTCATTAGTCAAAGTGGCTTGGAGTCGAGGCGGTGTTGAGGAACACACTTGGGAACTTGAGTCGGAGATGCAAACGGATTATCCGCACTTACTCTCAGGTAATTGACTTTGAATTTGAATTTTGTGGGCAAAATTCCCAATTAGGTGGGTAGAATGTAAGATCCGGTTAATTAACGGCTAATTAACCCATAAATGAGAATTTATTCTAGAAAGCCAAAAATGTTATTTTTATGGCTTAATATGATAGAGGAAATTGAGACGAGAATTTCGGTACCAATTTTATAGAAATCGGACCAAGATTGGACCCAACGGGCCAAACCGGGCCAACCGGACCCAAAGTGGGCCCTTGGCCCAACTAAACTAAACCAAAACCCTAGTTTTCAGCACTCTCTCTCCTCATTTGAGACACTAAACACGCTGAAATGGAGGCCATGGAGGGAAGAACACTCTCTCAAGTTCTATCTCTCACTTGATCTTCAAACCACCATAACTTTTGATCTAGAGCTCCGATTGCCGCTCCGTTTGCGGCCACGTGTTCACCGCGGAGAGCTCTACAAAACCCATACAATTAATCTTGAGGTAAGCCACGTTTTACTGTTCGAAATTCCAGCCCTTGATTTCGAGTTTCATGAGTAAAAATGTTGAGATTTTGGGTTCTTTGATGTTATAGGACCCAACTCTCTTGAAGGAGAAGGTTAATCTTGTCTCCTTGGACCTTGGGTGTGGTAAGATTCTCAACCCTAGTGTAAATTATTGTTCTATGATGTTTGGGTATTGAGATGTTGTGTATGGGTACAATGATTGTGGCTTAGGTTGTGTATATGTGAATATTGGAGCTTGATTGGTGATTTTGGAAAGCTTGGAAGAGGGTTTTGTGTGATAAAATCTGTTCTTGGAGGTGTTGATACCTTGAGAGCTTGTGGACAAGTGGTTTGGAAGTGCTCCGGTTGAACTTGGGAAATCGGCTAAGGTATGGTTTCGGTTTCCCGTATCTAATATGTAATGTGGTAGGAAATACTTAGGCTAGAGGCCCTAAGATAGGCATTGAATTGATGATGTTGTGGAATGGTTGAGATATATGATGTGATCATATGTGTGATTATGAATATTGATGCCTTGATTGTGTGATATATGAGAAAATGCATGTTGTGATATATGCTTGATGAATGATTGAGGTTGAATTGATGGGTGGTGCCATATTGTTGGTGAGTATGATGATTATGTATAATGATGGTTGATTGGAAATTGATATTGTTAGAAATTGGGATGAGAAGGATGTATGACATAATATTGTGTTTATCCTTTGGCCTTTTGATTGAGAAATGTTAAAATGGTTGGAGGTAGTTTTGAGAATTTTGGTAAAATGTCAATGCGTGAGTTGAGGATGGCTTGTTGTTGAATTTGGTACACTTTGATTGATTTCAAAGAAAAGGGATGAAATTGGCATGTTTTAATTGATTTTGAAAAGAGTTGAAAGTGGCTTGTTTTGAAAATGGCACTTTGTGGTTTTGAATGAAAATATGGTTTTTGGGCATACTTTGACGGGACATAACTTGGACTACGGATCTTTGATTTGTGCCAAATCTGTTTAGAAATGAAATTGGATCCGAGATGTCCATGCCGTTCGAAGAACGGGTGAAAAATGATTTAAAATGAGAGAGTTATGACCGTCGGAAGATTGGGGGTTGAATCTGTGAATTCTGCAGCTTTTAACTTAGAAAATTTTTAGCAGAATGACCCCTCGCGCGTAGGCGCACTTGGCGCGTATGCGCTGTTCTTCGAGAAAGCATCATCCACGCGTGCGCGTGGAGTGCGCGTACGCGTGGCCCTGTTTTCATTCCAAAGTTGATTTTTGAGTTTTAAAAGCCAAACTTCATACTTCTAAGCCTCCAATCTCACCACTTATGTCTTAAATCATTATGATATGCCTAGCATGAGAAAAAAGGGCTAGTGAATGTGGTAACTTGCGAGTGAAGCAAGGGAAAAATGAATGATCCATGAGGATCAAAGATGATTATGTGAGATGTGGAGGATGGCGGTGGAAGTGCTTGTTATGCCATGGGCCGAATGGCCGTAATTGTTAATGAATTGGCTGGTTATGGATTTAACCGTGAGCCGGATGGCTGGATTATGCCGTGTGGCGGCGGAGCCATGTTTATGGGTAAGTATAAATGCATATATGCTGTTGAATGAATTGTGAATGTTGGCACTTCCACCATTGGAGATGAGGGTTTCCCTGGGTAGTAGCAATGGCTAGCCACCATGTGCTCCAGGTTGAGACTCGAAGCTCTGTTAACCCAATGTCGTAAGTGTGGCCGGGCACTGTGAAAGGCCCGGATGAGCTCGCCCCCATAAATATTCACCAGTGATGGTGATGGATAAATATTCACCAGTGAGGGTGATGGATATGGATCATGATTATGATCAAGTTTATGATGAGTATAACTCGAGTTGGGGATGCACGACAGAGGGACAGTCCAATGGCTAGCTACCAGGACTTGTCGGGTTGGCTCTATAACCGACAGATGATATCATCAGCCACTAGGGACAGGCATGCATCATAAGCATACTACATGAATTGTTTGAGATTGCCTATTTGACTGCATATTACTTGCTAATTGCCTAAATGCCTTATCTGTTCCTATTTGTAAATCTCTTGTCTGATATAACTGTGTTTGCTATATTATACTCCTGCTGGTGGTTGGGAGGTCTGAAGGAATTGGAAAGGGAAGTATTAGTTAGACTGAAGAATCTTTAGTCAGTTGCCACTTACGGTTTAGCTTGTTTATAAGCTTTGATATTATCTGGAGGAAGTTCTAGGATTGCCTTCGGCTTTCCTCTATTATTATGTATTATATATGTGGAAGCTGTTACCGTGCTGGGGACCTCTGGTTCTCGCCCATGCGGATTTTGTGGTTTTCAGATGCAGGACGCGAGGCTTCTCGTTGAGGTATGCTGGAGACTTCTGGATTAGCGAAGATCCTTTGTTCTCGGGACTCTATTTTGATTTATATATCTTGTTTAGATACTTTTATCTCCATTAAATAATACAAACTGTGATGACTCCTTCTAGAGGGGATTTTGGAGAATAGGTTTTCTGTATTTGTGTCCCTTTGGGTTTCCTTTGGGGTTTTCCTTATTTTATTATTTGTATATATTACTATGCTCGGACCGGTTATCTTCGCGGCCGGATTTTGAGTCTTGATATTCCTGTTTTTGACACTCCTTTGCATATATGTTATCTCGCGTTCGCTTATCCTTTGCTCGTTGCGTTATCGATCGGAGTGTTGCGTTTTTGAGTTACGATTTTTTTGTTTACCCCCTTTTCTATAAAGGCTCCTAGTTATAATCAATTATTCATACTACTATACGTACTAAATTTTTGTTTTAGAGGTCGTACGACCTTGCCATCTCTGAATTATGACTTAAGCATAAGACTCTGTATGGTAGGGTGTTACATTATGGTATCAGAGCCAGAACCCGGATCGATGTGCCAGCGAGGGCGCTGGACTCCCTTAGGGGGTGGATTGTAAGGCCCACATCGGTTGGAGAGGGGAACGAAGCATGCCTTATAAGGGTGTGGATACCTCTCCCTAGCATGACGCGTTTTGACGAGTGAGTGTGGGGGGCTTAGGCTATCATCCCTATCGTCAAAGGCAAAACCGTGAGGCCTTGTGTGCCAAAGCGGACAATATCGTGCTAGCGGGTGGTCTGGGCTGTTACAGATGGTATCAGAGCCAGAACCCGGATCGATGTGCCAGCGAGGGCGCTGGACTCCCTTAGGGGGGTGGATTGTAAAGCCCACATCGGTTGGAGAGGGGAACGAAGCATGCCTTATAAGGGTGTGGATACCTCTCCCTAGCATGACGCGTTTTGACGAGTGAGTGTGGGGGACTTCGGCTATCATCCCTATCGTCAAAGGCAAAACCGTGAGGCCTTGTGTGCCAAAGCGGACAATATCGTGCTAGCGGGTGGTCTGGGCTGTTACACATGGATGTGTTCCGCAATGCAACTCAAAGTGTCTAAGATAAACCTGCCAGAAGAAAACTTTGTTATAAGTTAGCATTAGAAAGAGTTAAAGCAACAGAAGCACATTATCAAGATACAAGCTCAACAGCTAAAGCAATAACAATGTCAAACATAAATGCAATACAGAAAATCAGTAAGAAACAAAAGAAGAAAGAAAAAAGAAGCAGCAACAAAAGTTAAATACCACCAACAAATAATCACTCTAAACCCTGAAATCAACAATTATTTCAACAAAAATTAAGAAACATCATACTTAAAAATTAAAAAATGGCAACAGCAGCATAACAAATCCATTTTAATCAACAATTTCAACAACACAAAATTAATGATTTAATTAATTTCAGATTCAGAAATCACAAATTAGAGTATCGGACATTCAAAACACTGAAACAGACTCAACAGTGATGACACTAAATTAAACAGAGCATTAGCAAGGAAGAAGAAGAAGAACATTAGCAATATTATTTGAACAAAAAATTCAGAAATTAAAAGTAAGAAGAAGAACCGAGCATTCAGAAACTAAACAAAGCCATCAGTAACTAGAGAAAAATTAAAAGAATCATCAGAGTAACAAAACTTCAAACATTCACAGCAAACTTCAAACCATCAGAGTAACAGATCCAGAACCAAACTTTCAGAGTAACAAAATTTCAAACATTCACAGCAATTAGAAAACAGAGTAACAAAACATTCAGAACCAAACTTCAAGGACCATCAGCAACAGCAACAGATCCAGAACCAACCTTCAAACATTCAGAACAAAACTTCAAACCATCGGCAAATACAAGACAGATTTGAACAAAACTTCAAAAATTGAAGAAGACTTGAACCAAGACCGAAGCAGACTTGAACAAAAATTGAAGCAGACTTGAAGAAAAATCAGAAATAGAGCAAAAATTGAAGAAGACGACCAAAGTGAAGATGAAGAAGAGAAGCCACTAACCTGGGTCCGTGCCGAGAAGCCAGCAAAGATGAAGAGCCGAAGAGGAGCTGGATTAGACGGCGACGCTGAGGAGCTGGGTTAGGCGGCGACGATGGATGGCTAGCGGAGGGCAACGCGGCTAGGGTTTCTTTCATTTAGAGTTCTCCAGAACATGGATGAAGGAATGATTGGGAAAAGAAGGGGGGAGTTGGGTCACGACGGATCACTGGATCGGTGGATCCATTTCTTTTTTTTTACAAGTTTAAAAACGGTGCCGTTTTATCCGAACCGGCCAGTTACCGGTCTGGCCTAACCGATCGGTTCTTGGCCGGTTCGTCGGTTTTCCACCGATTTTCTATCGAACGGTTATAAAAGGAGGACCGGACCGCTTGTACTGCCGGTTCCTGGTTGAACCGGTTCGACCGGCCGGTCCGGTCCGGTTTTCAGAACCTTGATATATATATATATGTATGTAGATGTATATATATGTATATGTAAATATATATATGTATATGTATATACATGTATACATATGTATATATGTATATATGTATGTATGCATACATATGTATATATATATATATATATGTATATGTATATACATATGTATATATGTATGTATACATACATATGTATACATATGTATATGTATGTAGATGTATATGTATATATGTATATATGTATAACTAGAAGCCCGATGAAGGAATAAAGCTCAAATTCGCATAAAGCGGAATTACGAAACGCGAAGTGTTCACACAAGATAACTAAACGCGTAGGTACGGATAGAACAAGACATAATATATATATATATATATATATATATATATATATATATATATATATATATATATATATATATATATATATATATCACACAACACCGTACCACCTGGCCTCCACCACCGCCGGAAAAATTACTCAGGCCGCATAAGGGTAGAATTGAAAACGGAATTTTATATTGGTGTGTACAAATGACTCATTAAAAAATTTGAGGGTACATCTATCCACCGTGTAAAAATTCGGGTATACTTTTGTCTATTTTTTCAATTTTAAATAAAAGCATCATTTCTATTTACTGAATAGTAAAAATTCTCAAACCAAACATCATACAATTGTAACACAAAACAAAGTTTAATTCAATTACAAATTTTTAAATCTGATGAATATAAGAGAGCCAAAGCAAATGGCCTGAACTCTTTCAAGAAACTTGTCATCCTCCTCAGGAAGAAAATGGCCTGCATTATTTGTAAAGAACCAAGGTCGCGTCAAGTATGAAAAAAACTGAATGTTACATTATATATATATATACACACACACATTTATATTACACTTCAGTCACGTTGTTTTTTCAACTTTTGAATCCTTATGGAGCGTAATTCTTGAAGCTTCTCCTAACCAAGAGCATTTCAAGCTGTGATGTGAAATAATATAATGTAACAAAATCAACACCCAAAAGTATAAAGTAAGTAGTGTGGGATAAAAAATAAAATGATTCATGTTGATAGAATAAACATACAGCTAGATGCGGAAATTTCTACAAAAGATTCGATAGTAAAAACAAGGACTTGTGGCAAAGAAAGAGGCAATAGATGCCTTTGACAAAAACAACAACATGGAAAAGAACTACAGGACAAAAGAACAGAACATGATGGTTAACTGCTAAGGAGCATAGCATGATGGAAAAGATTCACATAACTTAGGTAGTCAGTAGACACGAGATATAAAAGTCATCACATAACATTAGGAAATTCTATAGAACATTTGACAAGTTATTCAAAGTTAACATAAACCACAATTTAACAATGATTTACCAGTCATTTGTACAAAAAGGAAGTTTACCTCAGCCTCTAATTTCCTCTTCTCTTCTTTGGCTTTAATCTTAGCAATTTCCTTCATCTTTTCCACCTGCCAAAGACATGTTTTAGACACCCCTAAGACATGTATAACTTACAGTTCAAACTGAAGCAACTAATAATATATCTATACTAATCAAATGTGCAAACAGATTACACAATTACTTAATTTCACCATTTCTCACATCTTACTAAGAAACTAATGAAGAAAAAATAGCAGCAAAAGAAGCAATAGCATATAGCATGTAAACAATTTGAAGCAATACACAGAAATATGTTATTGGAAATATTATGAATTGAAAGCTTTACGACTTAGCTGCTCTCTTAATCTAGAAAAATAGCATATAAACAATATTGTAGCAACATGTTGACTATAATTATGTGTAATGAGGATTTGAAAAACATAAAAAAAATTAAAAAAGTAAAAAATTGAGAAGTTAAATTTATAGCCATTCCTATATAACCACCAAGCCACCGATTAATCCTTGAATTTTGCCAAAGACCACAATCATATATCTGTTTTTGAGAATCATGTGCTTCATATTTTGGACATAAATTAATTCATGCAGACAGCAGACATGCTTTTCCTCTTTAGCCTGGCAACAGCAAAAGCTCACTAGCAAATTCAAAGTAAAAAGTATGCAGGAAAAAACATCAATACCTTGCAGTTTGCAACATCCTTTGAAATCTCCCTTGCTCTCCATTCATCAGCTTCTCGGTCAATGCAATGAAATTCCTCCCGCTCCTATATTTTTTATTTTTTGATAAAGAAAGGACTAAGGAGCCAAACATAGAAACGGGTTTCAAGAAACGGCTACAATAAAGGGCAATGAAAATATCTCGCAAAAACAAAGGGAAAGTAACCTTTGCCAGCATTTCTGCAATACGCTTCCTTTTCTTCTTCCGCCAGCGCTTATTTCTTTTGGACTTGTACACTTTATTCGCAAACTTTGCAGCCGCAGATTTCTCCTCCCATGGACTTACTTCATTCGCAACATATCTGAATGGCTCCAGCTGAGATCTTAGCTTTGACATCAAATAATTAGCTGCTTCAACTGCCAACGATTCTTGGGATTCTATATTAACCCTTCTGTCTTGCAAACATTCTAGAAAACCAGGGAGGTAAGGTTCATTAGATCCATGTTTCACATCTTCTAAAGACACTTTACCATCTTTGATCATCATCAACATCTCTAGCTCCTTTTGCCTAAGAAAAACAGTAAGTTTATAATTTTGATAAGAATATAATTAACAAGCTTACAACATAAAAGCTATTAATTTTGAAGAAACATTAAGTTTAAAAAAGTGAAAGTAATATATGAAGCCAAAATAAAAATATACATTGCCTTTGCAAGATTAAGAATGTCCTGCAATTCTCTGAGGTGTTCACAAACATTTCGGTTTTGCCAAAATAAACTTGAATTTGGTGGATCAGGAGGTAACATTGGAAACTGAGGAGGTCCAAGAGGATGAGGTGGTGGTACAGACTGAAAATGAAATGGATTCATTTCTTTCAAGTATGCACTACTCCTTGATTCAGAGACTAACCCTAAATAAAATAAATAACCAAAAAAAGAAAAAAAAATCAACAGATAAAACCAAAACAAACCATGATATTCATAATCAAACTAAGAAATATTGAAATAACTTGTTTCAGTCCAAACTGATAGAATCATAAAATTACCAAAAACACAGATTCATAACACTGTAGATTTTTAAATTGAGCTTCTGCCAAACTGGGATCCCATTATGCATGATTTTCTATAGAAATTTTTTGTTCTTAAATTCTAAATAAATAATTTAATGTTCAAAATTTTTTTTCTATAGATAGGTTATTTTATTTAATTATCAATTAAATATAAGTTAAAGAGAACAACAGCAACGCCAAAAATGAGAATTTTCACGATATGATAGTTTCTAACAATCACAAAACAGATGAGTTTATCCATCATCAAAACATTAGAACTAATCGAGCTTCTTCATATGCATTCATGTCGAAACGAGCTTCTTCGATGGGTGACAGCGACTGACTAGCAAGTTTCGAGCTTTCTAAAGCTCCAAACTTGGTGTGCGGTCCTATTCCTAAAGCTTATATATATATGTATATACATATATACAAATATATATACATGTCATATATATATGTATATATGTATATATGTATATACATACATATATGTACATATGTATATACATACTGTAACACCCTACCATACAAAGTCTTATGCTTAAGTCATAATTCAGAGATGGCAAGGTATTACGACCTTTAAAACAAAAATTTAGTACGTATAGTAGTATGAATAATTGATTATAACTAGGAGCCTTTGTAGAAAAAGGGGGTAAACAAAAACCGTAACTCGAACGGGCAACACTCCGATCGATAACGTAACGAACCGGGATAAGCTAACGCGAGATCATATATATAAAGAGTGTCAAAAACAAGAATATCAAGACTCAAAACCCGGCTGCGAAGAGAACCGGTCCGAGCATAGCAATATATACATATGATAAAATAAAGAAACCCCAAAGGAAACCCAAAGGGACACAAATACAGAAAACCTATTCTCCAAAAATCCCCTCTAGAAGGAGTCATCACAGTTTGTATTATTTAATGGAGATAAAAGTATCTAAACAAGATATATAACCCAAAACAGAGTCCCGAGAACAAAGGATCTTCGCTAATCCAGAAGTCTCCAGCATGCCTCAACGAGAAGCCTCGCGTCCTGCATCTGAAAACCACAAAATCCGCATGGGTGAGAACCAGAGGTCCCCAACACAGTAACAGCTTCCACATATATAATACATAATAATAGAGGAAAGCCGAAGGCAATCCTAGAGCTTCCTCCAGATAATATCAAAGCTTATAAACAAGCTAAACCGTAAGTGGCAACTGACTAAAGATTCTTCAGTCTAACTAATACTTCCCTTTCCAATTCCTTCAGACCTCCCAACCACCAGCAGGAGTATAATATAGCAAACACAGTTATATCAGACAAGAGATTTACAAATAGGAACAGATAAGGCATTTAGACAATTAGCAAGTAATATGCAGTCAAATAGGCAATCTCAAACAATTCATGTAGTATGCTTATGATGCATGCCTGTCCCTAGTGGCTGATGATATCATCTGTCGGTTATAGAGCCAACCCGACAAGTCCTGGTAGCTAATCATTGGACTGTCCCTCTGTCGTGCATCCCCAACTCGAGTTATACTCATCATAAACTTGATCATAAACATGATCCATATCCATCACCCTCACTGGTGAATATTTACGGGGGCGAGCTCATCCGGGCCTTTCACAGTGCCCGGCCACACTTACGACATAGGGTCAAAAGAGCTTCGAGTCTCAACCTGGAGCACGTGGTGGCTAGCCACTGCTACTACCCAGGGAAACCCTCATCTCCAATGGTGGAAGTGCCAACATTCACAATTCATTCAACAGCATATATGCATTTATACTTAGCCATAAACATGGCTCCGCCGCCACACGGCATAATCCAGCCATCCGGCTCACGGTTAAATCTATAACCAGCCAATTCATTAACAATTACGGCCATTCGGCCCATGGCATAACAAGCACTTCCACCGCCATCCTCCACATCTCACATAATCATCTTTGATCCTCATGGATCATTCATTTTTCCCTTGCTTCACTCGCAAGTTACCACATTCACTAGCCCTTTTCCTCATGCTAGGCATATCATAATGATTTAAGACATAAGTGGTGAGATTGGAGGCTTAGAAGTATGAAGTTTGGCTTTTAAAACTCAAAAATCAACTTTGGGATGAAAACAGGGCCACGCGTACGCACACTCCACGCGCACGCGTGGATGATGCTTTCTCGAAGAACGGCGCATACGCGCTAAGTGCGCCTACGCGCGAGGGGTCATTCTGCTAAAAATTTTCTAAGTTAAAAGCTGCAGAATTCACATATTCAACCCCCAATCTTCCGACGGTCATAACTCTCTCATTTTAAATCATTTTTCACCCGTTCTTCGAACGGCATGGACATCCCGGATCCAATTTCATTTCTAAACAGATTTGGCACAAATCAAAGATCCGTAGTCCAAGTTATGTCCCATCAAAGTATGCCCAAAAACCATATTTTCATTCAAAACCACAAAGTGCCATTTTCAAAACAAGCCACTTTCAACTCTTTTCAAAATCAATTAAAACATGCCAATTTCATCCCTTTTCTTTGAAATCAATCAAAGTGTACCAAATTCAACAACAAGGCATCCTCAACTCACGCATTGACATTTTACCAAAATTCTCAAAACTACCTCCAACCATTTTAACACTTCTCAATCAAAAGGCCAAAGGATAAACACAATATTATGTCATACATCCTTCTCATCCCAATTTCTAACAATATCAATTTCCAATCAACCATCATTATACATAATCATCATACTCACCAACAATATGGCACCACCCATCAATTCAACCTCAATCATTCATCAAGCATATATCACAACATGCATTTTCTCACATATCACACAATCAAGGCATCAATATTCATAATCACACATATGATCACATCATATATCTCAACCATTCCACAACATCATCAATTCAATGCATATCTTAGGGCCTCTAGCCTAAGTATTTCCTACCACATTACATATTAGATACGGGAAACCGAAACCATACCTTAGCCGATTTCCCAAGCTCAACCGGAGCACTTCCAAACCACTTGTCCACAAGCTCTCAAGGTATCAACACCTCCAAGAACAGATTTTATCACACAAAACCCCCTTTCAAGCTTTCCAAAATCACCAATCAAGCTCCAATATTCACATATACACAACCTAAGCCACAATCATCATATCCATACACAACATCTCAATACCCAAACATCATAGAATCAATAAATTACACTAGGGTTGAGAATCTTACCACACCCAAGGTCCAAGGAGACAAGATTAACCTTCTCCTTCAAGAGAGTTGGGTCCTATAACATCAAAGAACCCAAAATCTCAACATTTTTGCTCATGAAACACGAAATCAAGGGCTGGAATTTCGAACAGTAAAACGTGGCTTACCTCAAGATTGATTGTATGGGTTTTGTAGAGCTCTCCGCGGTGAACGCGTGGCCGCAAACGGAGCGGCAATCGGAGCTCTAGATCAAAAGTTATGGTGGTTTGAAGATCAAGTGAGAGATAGAACTTGAGAGAGTGTTCTTCCCTCCATGGCCTCTCTTTTTCAGCGTGTATTAGTGTTGTGTGAGGAGAGAGAGTGCTGAAAACTAGGGTTTTGGTTTAGTTATGTTGGGCCAAGGGCCCACTTTGGGTCCGGTTGGATCGGTTTGGCCCGTTCGGTCCAATCTTGGTCCGATTTCTATAAAATTGGTACCGAAATTCTCGTCTCAATTTCCTCTATCATATTAAGCCATAAAAATATCATTTTTGGCTTTCTAGAATAAATTCTCATATATGGGTTAATTAGCCGTTAATTAACCGGGTCTTACACCAAACGTTTTCCGAGATCCATTCAATTGAGCTTGATACCAATCTGTGCACTTCAAGTTGAAGCGTGGAACCTTATTGAACCTTGTGCACTAGCTCTGAGCACGAGCCATTTCCCGCTTACTCTTAAAGCCGCAGAGAGCTCTAAGCTGGCCATCTGTTTCAAGCAAACCATATTCAAGTGAAAAAGTAAAGTTAAAGGTTAAGGATTGTACCCACTTGAAGCTTGTATTGGGTGGTAATGGTCTTGGGGTAGGTGTTTCTGGAGGTTCTGTAAGTTCTACTCCCTTGTGCTCTTCTGTGAATTCCTCCACTTCCTTGCAAGAATCTTCAAATGCATCTGAGTCCTGGTCAAAGTCTTCTATGTCTTCCTCATCATTTGAGTCATAGATTGGAGGTTGAGAGAAATCTACCTCCGCATCATCTTCGTATTCACTTGGGGAAGATTCTTCAATCTCAGAGAATTCACTTGCGGATGCAAGTTCATCACTAAGAGAGCTAGACTTGTGACTCTCATCATCAAGGGAATTTGTGTCTTGGATTATTCTGTCTAGTTCTTCATAAATAACTTGCCTTGGGGATTGTACAATATCCTCCTTAGCATCAACTGTAATGTCCTTGACGGAGTTCTTCTCAACTCTGGATTCCCATGGAAGTTCAGCATCTCCTAGATCTTCAACCAACTCTTCTTCTTGTACAATGACAGCTTCTTCTATTTGTTCTAGTATGAATTCATGCTCTGTCTTGTCCACTGGAGTTTCTAATATTTCCTTCATGCGACGCTCTTCATTAGATTGTCCACATGGGGTTGTGGTTGGTCCTTGAATATTCGCGCGTCTAGAAGCTAATTGAATTACTGCTTGCTCCAGTTGTCGAATGGTTGTTTGAAGTTTAATTACTGTTTCCTTGAGGCGAACCTCTGATTCTCGGGGTGATGGATTTGGACATGAAACATAGGGAAGTGGTGGTGCTTGGGAGTGAGTGGATTGGAACTGGGGTGGGAAAGGATCATACGGTGGCGAATGGTGAAAAGAAGCTTGTGAGTGTGGTGGTTCGAGGTTATGTTGAGAGGATGGTTTATAGGCACGGGGTGGGGCTTGTTGGTAGTTACAAGGTTGTCCACCATATCTATCAGCTGGGTATGCATTGTAGAATGGTCGTTGTCCGTGATATCTTGGAGGGTGTTGTTGCCTGAAGGGTTGATTAGATCTTCTTGGCTCCATCCATCCTTGATTGGTCTGACCTTGATACATATTCCTGCTGCAACTTCTATTTCCTTCAACAAAGTTAGAACCAAACTCAAAGCGAGAGGGGTGAGAGTTCATGGTAGCAAATAAAAATAAAAAGGAAAAATAGAAATAAATAAACAAGTAAAAGAAAAATATTTATAATAAGCAATAATAAGGCACACGTTAGCAGTTTCCCGGCAACGGCGCCATTTTGAAGAGCAGAAGATTGATGGTTTAGAGGTTATAGTAAACTCTCGTTGCAAGTATAGTTACTAAACCAAGCAATCAACCTTTCTTACAAACGTTTTGGTTGTCACAAGTAACAAACCCCTTTAAAATTGATAACCGAGTAATTAAACCCCGGGTCGTCTTCTCAAAGAACTGCAGGGAAGTATGTTCTTATTATTGGCTATGGAAATTGTAAATTGGGGTTTAGAAGATGAGAAGCAAGTGATTTAAATGACAATTAAAGTAAATGAAGAACAAGTAATTTAAATAGCAAGTAAAATAAATAAATGACTGTAAATGACTCTTGGCAAGGTGTGAGAAACAAGAGGTCCTATCCTAGCTATCCTTATCAATGATGATGATAATTGAATTGTAATTCCACTTTGTTAACCCTTACTAAAGCAAAGGAAGGTCAAGGGACAAATTGATTTGATCTTCGGATCCTATTTATTTCTTAAGAAAAGATTGGGATTATTGAAGTTCAATTCAGTTGGCAAGATAACAATTATCAATTATGCTGTTGAATTGGATAACTCCTGAGTTACTAATTTCTTAACCAAGACCAAAAGGAGAAAAATAAAATCTACTGGAATAAAAATGTCTTCAGAGTAAAAGCAACAATAGCATAGATAAAAGAAATCAATATTAAACTGAAATACCTCAAATAACATTAATTCAAATAATCTGGAACATAGAAGAATTCATAAAGTAACTTGCAAAAGTAAATAAAAGGAATATTGAACCTGATCAAAAGAGATAATCCTGAAAGCGAATAAAAATCCTAAATCTAAATCCTAATCCTAAAGAGAGAGGAGAGAACCTCCCTCAAAACTAAATCTAATTCATGGAAAGTAAAAATTGGCGAGGTCTCTCATGAATGGATGCATTTTCCTACTTTATAGCCTCTAATCTGTGTGTTATGCACTTGGATCTGGGCCAAAATTGCTTCAAAAATCGCTGGGGCGTATTCTGTAATTTCTGGTGCGTGGCCTCTGTCACGCGTCCGCGTGGGTCACGCGGTCGCGTCGGTCATGCGTCCGCGTTGTATGCGCTTTGCTCAAGATGCGTGGTCGCGTCAGTCATGCGGCCGTGTCGCTGCTTCTTCGTTCTTGGCACGCGATCGCGTCCTCCATGCGATCGCGTGGATGCCAGTTTCTTCAGAAACTCCGTTTTGTGCTTTCCTTCCATTTTTGTATGTTTCCTTTTCCATCCTTTAAGTCATTCCTGCCTTAGAAGATCTGAAACTACTCAACACACTAATCACGGCATCGAATAGAAATAAAGGTAATTAAAATAATTAATATTAAAGCATAGGAAACATGTTTTTCATATACATCACATAATAAGGAAGGAAAAGTAAAACCATGCAATTAATATGAATAAGTGGGTGAAGTATTGAATAAATCACTCAAATTAAGCACAAAATATATCATAAAATATGGGTTTATCACACGCGCACGCGTCGCCATGCAGACTCCGATTCACGTGCACGTGTGAGCCATGCGTGCGCATCGCTCCTCGCTGGTTATCTCCTTTATTTCTTTTGCTCCTTCCATTTATGCAAGCTTCTTCTCCATCCCTCTAAGTCATTCCTGCCCTATAAAGCCTGAAAACACTTAACGCACAGATCACGGCATCGAATGGTATAAAGGGGAATTAAAATATACAATTTAAAGGCTCAGGAAGCAAGTTTTCAATTATAGAACAAAACTAGGAAGAAATTGTAAAATCATGCAAATTGTATGAATAAGTGTGAAAGGACTTGATAAAACCACTCAATTGAGCACAAGATAAACCATAAAATAGTGGTTTATCAATCTCTCAAGTAACCCATAAAGAGGTTCAGTGTCAAGCATGTAAAACAATGGAACCATAAGAGTAACACTAACGATTTAGTTCCAAAATCACCTCCGTAAATCTATGTTGCATGGATACTACTAATAAATACT
Organism: Arachis hypogaea; assembly: GCF_003086295.3. Lineage (NCBI taxonomy): Eukaryota > Viridiplantae > Streptophyta > Magnoliopsida > Fabales > Fabaceae > Arachis > Arachis hypogaea. Next base: position 12,875,686 of record NC_092055.1, read on the forward strand.
CAAGAACTATTTTTGTTAATGAAAAATGGCAGAACGAAGTAGGAAACTAACCTCGACACCATTCTAAGGCGGCTCTCTAGTTTGACGATCGCATTCTGTGCGGTAGTGCGTTCTAATTGGGTAGCTCACAGTCACAGTCACTGTCACTGATGTTGTAAACTCGTTTGGGGGATGTATTTGATCTGATTGGGCTTCTTTTCTTTTTGATAACTTTTCTATTTGGGCCTACGCAAGCATGGCTAGAGAGGTTATACTCTAAGGATTGGAAGATGCAACTCAGTTCTTGTTAGAAGAAGTTAGTGCCATAGCCAAGGATGTTACTGTGATAGTTAATTACAAAGATATTGTTGACTAGATTAAAGTAATGGAGGATACTAGCTGGGAGTTACGGTTCTTGAGAAACGAAACAAAGAATAAAATCCACATATTTCAACATATGAAAGTTGTATACAAGGACGACCAATGGTTTCAGACCAAGGATCAATGGGAGCAGATTGCTTTGAACATAGCTAGTAGGTAAAGACAGTGGATCCAACCGTGAAGTTCATAAATCAAATGATATGTGCATTCACAATTAAAGGATAAAGGTGATTAGTTATATAAAGTGTCTTCATGTAATATATGCATGTATGTGGTTGGTGAGTCATGAAATTGTGGCTAGTTTGTAATGTTAGGTGGGTAGGTCTTACTAATAGAATTGGAGATATGTTGAATGTGCTGAGATATGTTGAATGTGCTAAGTTGGATTCAATGTCTGTGTAATTTAATTTTCCTTGATAGTATTGTTCGGGATCATTATATTCATGAAGAACTCTTTTTTAATTCTTCCTCTTGGGTCAAGACTTTTACGAATGATCTAAAAAAAAAAAAAAGAGACAACCAGGACTCCAATGTTGTAGCTTATTAGGAGGTCCATGAGGATGAGGTGGTGGAACAGACTGAAAATAAAATGGATTCATTTCCTTTAGGCATACACTACTTTGTGATTCAAAGACTAACTCTAAATAAATATATAACAGAAGAAGAATCAAAATCAACAAATAAAACTAAAACAAACCATGATTTTCATAATCAAACTAGAAAAAATTGAAATAACTTCATTCCAAACACAAATAGAATCTTAAAATTACCAAAACGCTGAGATTCATAACACTATAAATTCCTTCTCTCAAGTTACCCAAAAAGAAGTTCAACGTCAAGCATGTCAAACAATGAAACCATAAGAGTAATGCTAAGGATTTAGTTCCAAAATCACCTCTATAAATCTATGTTGCATGGATACTACTGATAAATATTGAAGAACTCTTTTTGTAAATGAAAAATGGTAGAACGAAGTAGGAAAATAACCTCAACGCTGTTCTAAGGTGGCTCTCTAGTTCGACGACTGCGTTCGGTGCGGTAGTGCGTTCCAATTGGGCAGCTCAAAGTCATTGTCACTGATGTTGTATACTCATTTTTGGGCTGTGTTTGGGCCGATTGGGCTTCTTTTCTTTTTGACGAATTTTTTAGTTGGACCTACGCAAGCATGGCTAAAGAGATTATACTCTAAGGATTGGAAGATGCAACTCCGTTCTTGTTAGAAGAAGTTAATGTCATAGCCAAAGAGGTTACTATGATAATTAATTATAAAGATATTATTGACTAGATCGAAGGAATAGAGTACACTAGCTGGGAGTTACCATTCTTGAGAAACAAAACAAAAAATAAAATCCACATTTTCAACATGTGAAAATGGTATACAAGGACGACAAATGGTTTCAGGCCAAGGATCAATGGGAGCAGATTGCTTTGAACATAGCTAGTAGGTGGACACAATGGATCCAACTGTGAAGTTCATGAATCAAATGATGTGAACATTCATAATTAAAGGATAAAGGTGCTTAGTAATATAAGGTGTCTTCGTGTAATATATGCATGTTTGGGTTGGTGAGTCATGAAATTGTGCTGGTTTGTATTGTTAGGTTGGGAGGTGTTACTTGTAGAATGAGAGATATATTGAATGTGCTGAGTTGAATTCAATGTCCATGTAATATAATTTTTCTTGATAATATTGTCCAGGATTATTAGATTCAAAAAGAACTCTTTTGTAATTCTCCATCTTGGGTCAAGACTTTTACGAATGATCTAAAAAAAAAAAGAGACAACCAGGTTCCAATGTTGCAACTTCTTAGGAGGTCCAAGAGGATGAGGTGGAGGAACAAATTAAAAATGAATTGGATTCATTTCTTTCAAACATACACTACTTTGTGATTCAGAGACTAATTCTAAATAAATAAATAACCAAAAGAAGAAACAAAATCAACAAATAAAACCAAAACAAACCATGATATTCGTAATCAAACTAGGAAATATTGAAATAACTTTATTCCAAACAAATAGAATCATAAAATTACCAAAACACTGAGATTTATAACATTTTAAATTCTTTCTCTCAAGTTACCCATAAAGAGGTTCACATCAAACATGTAAAACAACGAAACCATAAGAGTAACGCTAATTAGTTCGTTCCAAAATCACCTCCTTAAATCTATGTTGCATGGATACTACTAATAAATAATGAAGAACTATTTTTGTAAATGAAAAATGGCAAAATGAAGTAGGAAACTAACGTCGACACTGTTCTAAGGCAGCTCTCTAGTTCGACGATCGCATTCTATGCGGTAGTGCGTTCCGATTGGGCAGCTCACAATCACTGTCAATGATGTTGTAAACTCATTTGTGATCTGTATTTGATCAATTAGGCTTCTTTTCATTTTGACAACTTTTCTATTTGGGCCTACGCAAGCATGGCTAGAGAGGTTATACTCTAAGGTTTGGAAGATGCAACTCAGTTCTTGTTAAAAGAAGTTGGTGTCATAGCCAAAGTGGTTACTGTGATAGTTAATTACAAAGATATTGTTGACTAGATTAAAGTAATGGAGGATACTAGGTGAGAGTTACGGTTCTTGAGAAATGTAACAAAGAATAAAATCCACATATTTCAATATATGAAAGTGGTATACAAGGACGACCAATGGTTTCAGGCCAAGGATCAATAGGAGCAGATTGCTTTGAACATAGCTAGTAGGTAAACACACTAGATCCAACCGTGGAGTTCATAAATCAAATTATATGTGCATTCACAATTAAAGGATAAAGGTGCTTAGTAATATAAGGTGTCTTCATGTAATATATGCATTTGTGTGTGGTTGGTGAGTCATGAAATTGTGTTGGTTTGTAATGTTAGGTGGATAGGTGTTACTGATATAATGAGAGATATGTGATAAGAAGAATTTGTACCGGTTCGGAAATTAGCAAAATAATTTCGTTGTGAGCATAGCCCAAACCGATAGTCAATCCTCAAATCAAATTTAAATATGTTGGTTATCACAAGTACAAACCCCTATAAGAATTAACCGAAGTATTTAAACCTCGGGTCGTCTCGCAAGGAATTGCAATGAAGTGAATGATTATTGGCTATGAAGGAATACCGGGGGGGGGGGGGGAGGGGGGTTTGATTTGGAAAAAGGGCAAGGAAATAAATGGCAAGAAAATAAAGAAAGCAAGTAATAAGGGAGACATTCATGGCAAGGATTGAGAATATAAGCTTTCCATCCTAGTTACTAATAACAATAATTAACAAGAATTTATCTTATTTCGTTATCTCCAACTACGGAAGAAGGTATAATGTTATCTTCACATAGGGAGAAAGTCAAATACAACTAGCTAATCTCAATCCAAAAGTCCTAATCAACTCACTAATTGAATTAGCAAGAGATTAGAATCAATAGAAACAATACTAGCTAACAACTCTAGATCACCAACATAGGTTGGGTCTTAATGACTCAAGATTGCCTAATTACTCTTTCCAAGCCAAGAATGCTCAAAATCTACTCTAGAATCCTACCAAACATTTTGTCAAAAGGCATAAAAGGAAAGCAAGCTAAAATGACAACAAGAGTAAAATCTACAACTACCCAATTGCAAAGAATTAACAACAACTCAATTAAACAACAAGGGAATATAAAACATAAATTGCATTAAAGAAAATAAAGGTCCAACAATAGTACATCAACATAAAAGATATATCAAAGGGGAAATTGACAAGAAAACTAAGAGAACATAGATGTAACAACAAGGAATTGTAAAGAAGACAAGATGAAAACAAGGAATTAAACCTAGATCTAGGAGAAATTGACCTAATCCTAACCTAATTCTAGAGAGAAGAGGGAGCTTCTCTCTCTAGAAACTAAACTACATGATGCTAAGCTACAACTAATTGCTCTCCCCCTTTGCCCAAGCTTGAATTCTGCATAAAATAGCCTTAGGAATGAGTTAGATTTGGGCCTGGACAGCTCAGAAATCGCCCCTAGCATTTTCACTTTAATGAGGTCACGTGCGAGCTGTGACGCATACGCATGGGTCACGCGTACGCGTCGTCTGGCATTTTTCTTCTCACGCGTACGCGTCATGTCACGCGTACTGATGAACGGACATATTCTTATGCCGGTTAGAAACTAGTAATTAATCCGATCGTGAGTATAGTCTAACCAACACGCGAATACCGCATCAAATAATTCTAAAATCTATGACCGAGAGTATTGATCCCAGGTCGTTCTCCTTAGGAATTGCCTTAGAATGCGCATCATTGATTAGGAAAGCTTTTATGATTTTGAGAGTTGGTACAAGAATTCAAGCTAGCAAAGCAATCAACAATTAATTAAGATAAAAGCCTTGGCTAAGGGTAAGCATTGGAAGTTCCATCATTATAGTTTCCTTCAATTATGATAAGAATTGATTATTGCTTCACTTAGTTAATCCCCTAACAATGGAGGAAAGTCAAGTGAGAGTAACTAACTTGAGTCACAAGTCCTAGTTTCACCCTAGGGAAGTCTAGCTTTAGTGCACTCCAAGTCAATTAGCAATTCTCAATTCATAATCTACAATTGATATCCACTATTCAAGTTTCTCCAATAACTCAACCCCTAAGCCAAGTGAGAGAAACCTACTCCATAGCTAAGGTTGTCATTATCAAAAACAATTGGTAGGCAATTATAGAAAACATGATGTAATTGAGAGAAGAGAATTGAATTAAAGCTATCTACTCCAAACAATCATCAACAATTAAGGAATTGAATAAAATTGCACAATTCTTTAATCCACATTCAAAGTAACAAAGTGAACCAAATCTAGATATAAGAAATTGAACCAAAAGAACATCAATTAAGAGTAGAAGAAGAGTAGATCTACACTTGTATCAAAACAAAAAGTCAATTAGCAATAGATCTCACCAAGAATTCAAAGGAAACTTGCAATAGAGGAAATGAAAACCTAGAGAGAAGTTGGAGTTTCTCTCTCTAAAAATAAAACGTAACTAACTCCCTAAAATATCTAGAATTATGACTAATTCCTAACACTCCTAATCCTTGGTCTTCTTAAGCTTTTCCCTCCAAAATCTGCTCCAAAACAGGGCCTGGGAACCCCTTGAAATAGCTGGGCACGTGTTTCATTTAAAAAATCCTGTGCGCACATTGACGCGTATGCGCACTGCACGCGTACGCGTCCCTGGGGTCTTTTGCGATCTGTGCGTAGGCGTAAGGTGCGCGTGAGCGTCATAAGGAATATGGCCCAGCCATATAAGCGCACCGGCTCCTTGCTCGGCTCCACTGTGCTGGCTCTGGATGAGCGCATCCACGCGTACGTGCACTGTGCGCGTGCGCGTGCATGTCCAAACTTCAATTCTTTAATTTGTTTGATGCTCCTTCCATTCATGCATGCTTCCTTCATTCTTCTTAGCCATTTTTTTGCCTTATAACTTCTGAAATCACTTAACAAATGGATCAAGGCATCTAATGGTAATAGAGAAGGATTACAATATCTCAATTTTGATGCAAAAGAAGCATATTTTCATCTATGAGGTAAAATGGGAAAGAGACACGAAATCATGCAGTTTTATATGAATAAGTGTGGAAGATCATTGATAAAACCCTTAGATTCTATGCATGATAAGCCCTAAAAATGGGATTTATCACGTACGCATCGCCTGGACGACCTCATTTTCACGCGTGCGCGTCTGTCACGCGTGCGCATCGATGTATGCACTCCAAATCCTTGTTTGTCTATGAATTCTCCACCTTGCATGCCTTTCTCTTCACTCCTTCCATCCAATACTTGCCTTATGAACCTGAAATCACTCAACACACACATCAAGGCATCGAATGGAATTAAAGTGAATTAAAATCACCAATTTAAGGGCCTAAAAAGTATGTTTTTACACTTAAGCACAAATTAAGGGAGAATTACAAAACCATGCTATTTTATTGAATAAATGTGAGAAAAGGTGATAAAATCCCCTAAATTAAGCACAAGATAAACCACAAAATTTGGGTTTATCAATATGTTGAATGTGCTGAATTGGATTCAATGTTTATGTAATCTAATTTTTCTTAATAATATTGTCTAGGATTATTAAATTCATAAAAAAACACATTTGTAATTCTCCCTCTTGCGTCAAGACTTTTAGGAATGATCTAAAAAAAAGAGACAACCAAGTCTCCAATGTTGCAGCTTCTTAGGAGGTCCACGAGGATGAATTGGTAAAACAGATTGAAAATGAATTGGATTTATTTCTTTCAATACTACACTACTTTGTGATTCAGACACTAACTCTAAATAAATAACTAACCAAAAGAAGAAACAGAATCAACAAATAAAACCAAAACAAACCATGATATTTATAATCAAACTAGGAAATATTGAAATAACTTCATTCTAAACAAATGGAATCATAAAATTACGAAACACTGAGATTTATAAAATTGTAAATTCCTTTTCTCAAGTTACCCATAAAGTGATTCAGTGTTAAGCATGTAAAACAACGAAACCATAAGAGTAACGCTAATCAGTTGGTTTCCAAAATCACCTCTGTAAATCTATATTGCATGGATACTACTAATAAATATTGAGAACTATTTTTGTAAATGAAAAATGGTAGAACGAAGTAGGATACTAACCTCGACACCGTTCTGAGGTGGCTCTCTAGCTCGTCGCCTGCGTTCTGCGCAGTAGTACGTTCCAATTGGGGTAGCTCACAGTCACTGTCACTGATGATGTAAACTCGTTTGTGGACTGTGTTTGGGCTAATTGGGCTTCTTTTCTTTTTGACAACTTTACTATCTAAGCCTTCGCAAGCATGGCTACAGAGGTTATACTCTAAGGATTGGAAGATGCAACTAAGTTCTTGTTAGAAAAAATTGGTGTCATAGCTAAAGAGGTTAATATGATAGTTAATTACAAAGATATTATTGACTAGATTGAAGGAATGGAGGACATTAGCTGGGAGTTATGGTTCTTGAGAAACAAAACAAAGAATAAAATTCACATATTTCAACATATGAAAGTGGTATATAAGGACGACAAATAGTTTCAGGCCAAGGATCAATGGAAGCAAATTGCTTTGAACATAGCTAGTAGGTGGACAGAATGGATCCAATTGTGGAGTTCATGAATCAAATGATATGTGCATTCACAATTAAAGGATAAATGTGCTTTGTAATATATGCATGTATATGGTTGGTGAGTCATGAAATTGTGTTATTTTGTAATATTAGGTGGGTAGGTGTTACTGATAGAATGGGAGATATGTTGAATGTGTTGAGTTAGATTCAGTGTTTGTGTAATATAATTTTTCTTGATGGTATTGTCCAGGATTGTTAGGTTCATAAAGAACTCTTTTGTAATTCTCCCTCTTGGGTCAAGACTTTTATGAATGATCTAAATAAAAAAAAGAGACAACTAGGGTTCCAATGTTGCAGGTTCTTAGGAGGTGCAAGAGGATTAGGTAGTGGTACAAACTGAAAATGAAATAGATTCATTTCTTTCCAGCATACATTACTTCGTTATTCAAAGACTAACTCTAAATAAATAAATAACTAAGAGCATACTTTGTTTTTTCAACTTTTGAATCCTTATGGAGCGTAATTCTTGAAGCTTCTCCACAACCAAGAGCATTTCAAGCTATGATGTGACAGGATGTAATGTAACAAAATCAACACCCAAAAGTATGGATTAAATAGTGTGGGATAAAAAATAAAATTATTTATGTTGATAGAATAAACATACAGCTAGATGAAAAAATTTCTACAAATGATTTTCGATCGTAAAAAAAATGGGCTTGTGGTAAAGAAAGACAACATGAAAAGGAACTACAGGACAGAAGAACAAAACATTATGGTAAATTGCTTAGGAGCATAGCATGATGGAAAGGATTCACATAACTTAGATAATCAGTAGACACGAGATATAAAAGTCATCACATAACATTGGTAAATTCTATATAACATTTGACTACTTTTTGAAAGTTGACATAAACCACAATTTAACAATTATTTACCAGTCAATTGTATAGAACGAAATTTTACCTCGGCCTCTAAATTTCTTCTTCTCTTCTTTGGCTTTAAGCTTAGCATTTTCCTTCATCTTTTCTACCTGCAAAAGACATATTTTAGACATCCCTAAGACATATATAAATTGTAGTTCAAACTGAAGCAACTGATAATATATCTATACTAATCAAATGTGTAAATAGATTACACAATTACTCAATTTCACCAGTTCTCACATCTCACTAAGAAACTATTAAAGAAAAAAAAAGTAGCAATAACATATAGCATGTAAATAATTTTAAGCAATACACAGAAATGTTATTGGAAATATTATGAACTGAAAGCTTTACAAATTAGCTGCTCTCTTAATCCAGAAACATATAGTATATAAACAATATTGTAGCAACATGTTGACTATAATTATGTGTAATGAAATTTGAAAAAAACATGAAAAAAAATAAAAAAGTAAAAAATTGAGAAGTTAAATTTTTAGTCATTCATATATAGCCACCAAGCCACCGATTAATCCTTGAATTTTACTGATAATGCCCAATTTCGTGGTTTATCTTGTACTTAATTTAGGAGATTTTATCACCTTTTCCCACATTTATTCAATGAAATAGCATGGTTTTGTAATTCTCCCTTAATTTGTGCTTAAGTGTAAAAACATGCTTTTTAGGCCCTAAATTAGTGATTTTAATTCACTTTAATTTCATTCGATACCTTGATGTATTTGTTGAGTGATTTCAGGTTCATAAGGCAAGTATTGGATGAAAGAAATGAAGAGAAAAGCATGTAAAGTAGAGAATTCATGAAGAAATGAGCATTTGGAGAATTGAGGGCCACGCGCACGTGTTACCCACGCGTACGCGTGAGTAGGAGTTTTGGCCAGCGATGCGCACGCGTCATTTACGCGCATGCATGACGCTCATCACGTGACCCACTTAAAGTGAAATCGCTGGGGGCAATTTCTGAGCTGTCCAGGCCCAAATCCAACTCGTTTCTGAGGGTATTTCATGCAGAATTGAAGATTGAGCAAAGGGGGAGCACTTAGTTAGTCATGATGAGCCTTGAGTTAGTTTTCTAGAGAGAGAAGTTCTCTCTTCTCTCTAGAATTAGGTTAGAATTAGGTTAATTTCTCTTAGATCTAGATTTGATTACTTGATTTCATCTTGTTTCCTCTACAATTCTTTGTTCTAATACTTCAATTCTTCTTGGTTCTTTTGTTAATTTTACTTTCATGTCTCTTTTATGTTCATGCACTCATGTTGGATTTGGATATCCTTTAATGCAATTTAATATTTGATATTCTTTTGATTGTTGATTTGAGTTGTGATCTCACTTTCCTTGCAATTGGTAGTTGGTAGATTTTACTATTTCTTGCAATTTATTATGCTTTCCTTTTATGCCTTCCAAGTGTTTGACAAAATGCTTGGTTGGATGTTAGAATAGATTTTGAGCATTCTTGGCTTAGAAAGAGAAATTAGGTGATCTTGAGTCATGGATACCCAACCCATGTTGGTGATCTAGAGTTGTCAGCTAGTATTATTTCCATTGACTCTAATCTCTTGCTAATTCAATTGATGAGTTGTTGGATGTTATTGTATGATGATGTTTGATGAAATGATGATTTTTGAGTTAATATTGTTGGCTAATAGTGATATGATGAGGATGAATGACTTGTGATGTTGAGTAGTGGATTATGTTGATAAATGTGATATTAGTGTTGATCGATTGGTAATGTAGATGGAAAATTGTTAATGAAGTTTGATATATGAGATATATTGATGTTGATGTGTGGATGAGGAAAGATGAAGGAAAAATGTGGTAATTTTGGGGTAGTATGACATAGAGGGTTGATTTTGATGAAAAGTGGAGTTTTGAATGGTTTGGTATAGGTTGGAATGTGTATGGTAAGAAATGTTGGTAAGTGTGAAGTTTGGTAAAATTAGATTTTTGGTGAACTTTGTTCGATTATAACTTTTGCTTCGGTTTTTGAAATTGATTGAAATTTGTTTAGAATTAAAGATCTTTGAAAACCCTTTAAATCGATATAAAGTTTGTGAAAATTGGAATTTTGTATAGGAAGTTATGATCATTCAAAGTTGGTGTGAAAAATCTGAAATTCTGCAAGGTTGCCGAATTTCATGATTTCTGATATGTGCGAGCGCACACCCTTGTGCGGATACACACCCTGCAAAAATTTTGACCTGTGCAGACGCACACACTTGTTCGCACGCACAGGCAAGGAAATGCGTTCTGTTTGCAGCGCTAGCAGAACTTGTGGACGCACATATCTAAGGAAGAATTTCAACATGTGCGGACGCACAGACCTGTGCGCACGCACAGACCTGTGCGCTCGCACACGTTGGGGAGGCCAGTCTGTTGGGGGTGCTGGCACGGGTTGTGCGAACAAACAGACCTATTAAGTTTTGACACCTGTGCGTACGCACACTTTTAAAAATTTTCCTGGGCGTGCGCACGCACACCCCTGTGTGGACGCACACGCCCTGTTTCTCAAATTTTGCCTTGTTTTCAATTATTCTACTTCCCCAACAAGGTTGTAAGCTTCTATAACACCATTTTAAGGCTTTTGGGCTTAATTTTGGGTATGAGAACTCGGGAAAAAACTTTAGAGATTAGGTTGATATCATTTTGAAAAGCTAGTAAACAGAGACTTAGATTCTGGTGTACCAAAGATAAGTTGGTTGAGAGAGGAGAAGAGTAGTGAACAGGGTGATTGCAGATAATAAATTGAGACACTGATGAATTGATGATGGATGTGATGAGTTGAGGACTCAAAAAGGAAATGGATGATCCTGATGGATGCTGAGAGTGTGCCAGGCACTATATCCTTGGAATGATAGTGTGGTAGGCACTATATTCTTGGAATGATTTGTGATGAATTATATGTTGTTGTTGTTTTCCTTCTCTACCGCAAGAGTGTGCCAGGCGCTATATCCTCGGAAGTGGCAGAAAAGGCGACATCCGAAAGGGTGTGTCGGGTTGGCATTTATGGACCGACAAGTGATATCACGAGCCAATAGGATAGACATTCATCATGTCCATTTACTATCTGTTTGAATGCTTTGCCGACTTGATATTGTTTTCCCTATCTGTATAACATGTCTAATTGCTATATATGCTTTTACTTGTGTTTTACTTGTACTATATATACTTGTGCTTTTACTGGGATTGAGGAGGTTCGGAAGGCGGTGGCGTTGGGATCGTATGGCAGATCAGTTGGTGAAGGCTGTGGGACAGCGGTGGTTGATTAGAGTAGAAATCCCCTATGATAGATTACCCTTTTTGGTTCTACGACTTAAATCTTATTAAGGTTTTACATATTATGCTTATTCGGTTTAGAATGCTTTAAGCTTGAATTCTTGTGATGGATATGGAGTCTAGGATTGCCTTTGGCGTCCCGGGGTCTTATATCCTACATCACTGGGTACTGTTACCATACTGAGAACCTCCGGTTCTCATACCATATTTCTGTTGTTGTTTTCAGATGCAGGTCGCAACCCACCACGGTGAGTTGTTTTACTAGTGACAGGAGCGGAGGATCTGGATACCTCTTGGAGTCTTTTTGATGTATTATGTATGTCTCTCGCTTTTGTATTTTGTTTAGCCTAGGGGCTTGTATTTGAGAGAACAAAACTTGTATAAGCTGTTTTACTATTTGGTCTGATGTATTGTCTACTGATGAGCGGATATTTTATACGCTTTTTGGGGATAATTTCATATAGTTTAGAGTATGTTTTAGTTAGTTTTTAGTCTATTTCTAGTAGTTTTTAGGAAAAATTCATATTTCTGGACTTTACTATGAGTTGTGTATTTTTCTGTAATTTCAGGTATTTTTCTGGCTGAAATTGAAGGAGCTGAGCAAAAATCTGATTCAGGCTGAAAAAGGACTGCTAATGCTGTTGGATTCTGACCTCCCTGCACTCAAATTGGATTTTCTGGAACTACAGAACTCGAAATGACATGCTTCCAATTGCATTCGAAAGTAGACATCCAGGGCTTTCCAGAAATATATAATAGTCCATACTTTGCACAAGGATAGATGACGTAAACTGGCGTTCAACGCCAGTTCTCTGCCCAATTCTGGCGTCCAGCGCCAGAAAAGGATCAAAAACTGGAGTTGAACGCCCAAACTGGCATAAAAACTGGCGTTCAACTCCACAAATGGCCTCTGCACGTGACTCACTCAAATCTCAGCCCCAGCACACACCAAGTGGGCCCCAGAAGTGGACCTCTGCATCATCCATCATAGTCCACTCATATTTTGTAACCCTAGGCTACTGGTTTAGTATTTAAACGACTTTTAGAGACTTATTTTGTATCTCATGACATTTCAGATCTAAACTTTGTATTCTCTGATGGCATGAGTCTCTAAACCCCATTGTTGGGGGTCTGCTGTGTCTCAATGAATTAATGCAAGTATTTCTGTCTTCCATTCAAACACGCTTGTTCCTATCTAAGATGTTCATTCGCGCTTAACTGTGATGAAGGTGATGATCCGTGACATTCATCACCTTCCTCAAACCATGAACGTGTGCCTGACAACCACCTCCGTTCTATATCCGATTGAATGAGTATCTCTTAGATTCCTTAATCAGAATCTCCGTGGTATAAGCTAGAACTGATGGCGGCATTCATGAGAATCCGGAAAGTCTAAACCTTGTCTGTGGTATTCCGAGTAGGATTCAATGATTGAATGACTGTGACGAGCTTCAAACTCCTGAAGGCTGGGCGTTAGTGACAGACGCAAAAGGATAGTAAATCCTATTCCAACCGGATCGAGAACCAACCGGTGATTAGCCGTGCTGTGACAGAGCGCGTGAGCGTAGTTTTCACTGGAAGGATGGAAGGTAGCCATTGACAACGGTGATCCACCAACACACAGCTTGGCATAGGAGGACGTGCGTGCGTGAATCAGAAGACAGAGGAAAGCAGAGATTCAGAGGACAAAGCATCTCCAAAACTCCAACATATTCTCCATTACTGCACAACAAGTAACCTTTAATTTATGCTCTCTTGGTTATTCGCAATTCAACTGGTAAACATAATTGACTTCCTGACTAAGATTTACAAGATAACCATAGATTGCTTCAAACCAACAGTCTCCGTGGGATTCGACCCTTACTCACGTAAGGTATTACTTGGACGACCCAGTGCACTTGCTGGTTAGTGGTACGCGTTGTGAAAAGTGTGATTCACAATTCGTGCACCAAGTTTTTGGCGCCGTTGCCGGGGATTGTTCGTGTTTGAACAACTGACGGATTGTTTTGTTGCTTAGATTAGGAAAAATCTTTCTTTTTTTTGGTTTAGAGTCTTTTATTAATTACCCCTTGTTAAAATACTTTAAACTTATAGCTCAGTTATTTAGAACGTGGTGTTTATGTTCATGATAATTGGCTATCATATTTTTAAAAACCTTTTTCAAAAATAATTTTTCTATTAAATCCTGTGCCAAACTTTAAGTTTGGTGTTTTCAAAAATAATCTTTCTTAAAATTTTTGAAGGTCCCATAACTCATTTGGCTAGAACATTAATTTGATTGGGTTAGAATCTTTTATACTCTTTTCAAAACCTTCTTTTTCAAAAATATTTTTTTCTATTAAATCTTGTGCCAAACTTTAAGTTTGGTGTTTTCTTGTTGATTCCCCTTTGATTTTCGAAAATTTTGGTTTGGTTTTCTAAAAATTTTAAGTTTGGTGTTCTTCCTTCATGTTCTTGTGTTCTTGTGAGTCTTCAAAGTGTTCTTGAGTTTCCTTGTGTCTTGATCTTAAAATTTTTAAGTTTGGTGTTCCTTGGTGTTTTCCCTCCAAATTTTTCGAAAACAAGGAGCATTAGATCTAAAAATTTTAAATCTTGTACTATCTTATTGTTTTTCTCTCTCCTCACTAAATTCAAAAATATCTCTTCTAACTTCCTAACTTCTTATCTTTTCAAAATTTGTTTCAACTAACTAACTAACTTTTTGTTTGTTTCTTAACTTTTTCAAAACTACCTAACTAACTCTCTCTCTCTAATTTTCGAAAATATCTTCCCTCTTTTCAAAAATTTCATTTTTTTTAACTAATTATTTTTAATTTTTTTTTTTACGAAAAAAAATTTTATTTCAAAATTCAAATTCTTTTTAGTTATTTTATTTTATTTAAGTATTTACTTCTTATAAAATAAAATAAATAAAAAGGTAAATCAGTCCAAGTTATATCCATAGATCCATCATGGACATAAGTGGAGATGGACAGTCCAGGAGGACTTTGGGGTCATATTCTAACCCCTCTACTGCTTCGTATGGGAGTAGCATATGCATACCCTCCATTGGAGTTAGTAACTTTGAGTTGAATCCTCAGCTCATTATCATGGTGCAGCAAAGTTGCCAGTATTCCGGTCTTCCACAGGAAGAACCTACAGAGTTTCTGGCACAATTTTTACAAATTGCTGACACAGTACATGATAAGGAAATAGATCAGGATGTCTACAGACTATTACTGTTTCCATTTGCTGTAAAAGATCAAGCTAAGAGGTGGTTAAATAACCAACCTAAGGCCAGCATAAGAACATGGAAACAGCTGACAGAAAAATTCCTGAATCAATATTTCCCTCCAAAAAGGATGACACAGCTAAGGCTGGACATCCAAGGCTTTAAACAAGGAGATAATGAATCTCTTTATGATGCCTGGGAGAGATACAGAGAGATGCTACGAAAATGCCCCTCTGAAATGTTTTCAGAGTGGGTTCAGTTAGACATCTTCTACTATGGGCTTGCAGAAGGAGCTCAGATGTCTTTAGATTACTCAGCTGGTGGATCTATCCATATGAGAAAGACAATTGAAGAAGCTCAAGAGCTCATTGATACAGTTGCCAGGAATCAGCATCTGTATCTAAGCAGCAACCCTTCCATGAATGAAGAGGTTAAAACAGTAACTGCTGAATTCAGTACTGTAAAACAAGCTGCTGAATTCAATCAGCAATTAGATTTTCTAACAAAGCAGCTAGCTGAATTCAAAGATAGGTTACAGGAGACAAGGATAGCTAATATACATATGGAAGAACAGTTTAAGCAAATAAAGCAGCAGCTATCAAAGCAAATAGCAGAAGAATGCCAAGCAGTTCAATTAAGAAGTGGGAAAACATTAAATACCCCACCTCAAGGCATCAAAAATTCAAGAAATGAGCGACCCACCAAAGATTCCCCTGAGGACAATAAGAGCCCAGGGAAAAATAATTCTGGCACTAAAACGCCAGAAAATGGGTGGAAGGCTGGCGCTGAACGCCCAGACCATGCCCAAAACTGGCGTTCAACGCCAGAAACAAGGCAGGATTGGCGTTCAACGCCAGAACTGGGCAAGAATCTGGCGTTGAACGCCCAAATGGGGCAGCATCCAGCGTTGAACGCCCAACAGGGGCACATTTCTGGCGTTCAGGTGCCAGGAACAGACAGTGAGTTGGCGTCTAACGTCACTCCAGCTTCTAACTCTGGTACGCAATTGCCAGTGAGGGATCAGACACACACAAGTGCTGATAACAACCCCTCTAAAAAGGCTTCTTTAACCACTAAGGTTGAAGAATATAAAGCCAAGATACCTTATCCTCAAAAACTCCGGAAAGAGGAGCAGGATAAGCAATTTGCTCGCTTTGCAGATTATCTAAGGACTCTTGAAATAAAGATTCCATTTGCAGAGGCACTTGAGCAAATACCTTCTTATGCCAAGTTCATGAAAGAGATCTTAAGTCATAAAAAGGAGTGGAGAGAAACAGAAAGAGTTCTCCTCATTGAAGAATGCAGTGCAGTCATTCTGAAAAGCTTTCCTGAAAAGCTTAAAGACCCTGGGAGTTTTCTGATACCATGCATATTAGAAGGTGACTGCACCAAGACAGCTTTATGCGATCTTGGGGCAAGTATCAACCTAATACCTGCATCCACTATCAGAAAGCTTGGTTTAACTGAAGAAGTTAAACCAACCCGGATATGCCTCCAACTTGCTGATGGTTCCACTAAATACCCATCAGGCGTGATTGAGGACATGATTGTCAGAGTTGGGCCATTCGCCTTTCCCACTGACTTTGTTGTGCTGGAAATGGAGGAGCACAAGAGTGCTACTCTCATTCTAGGAAGACCCTTCCTAGCAACTGGACGATCCTTCATTGACGTCCAGCAGGGGGAAATAACCCTGAGAGTCAACGATGACGAGTTCAAGTTGAACGCTGTCAAAGCCATGCAGCATCCAGACACATCAACAGACTGCATGAAAGTTGACCTTATTGACTCTTTGGTAGAAGAGATCAACATGGATGAGAGTCTCGAATCAGAGTTGGAAAACATCTTTAAAGATGTTCAGCCTGATTTGGAGGATTCAGGGGACATGAAAGAGCCTCTGAACTTTCTTCTGAAAGAGGAAAAACCTCCTAAACCAGAGCTCAAGCCACTGCCACCATCCTTGAAATATACATTTCTAGGAGAAGGTGACACTTTTCCAGTGATCATAAGCTCTGCTTTAAATTCACAGGAAGAGGAAGCACTTATTCAAGTGCTAAGGACACACAAGACAGCTCTTGGGTGGTCCATAGGTGACCTTAAGGGCATAAGCCCAGCTAGATGTATGCACAAAATCCTATTGGAGGATAATGCCAAACCAGTGGTTCAACCACAGAGGCGGCTAAATCCAGCCATGAAGGAAGTGGTGCAGAAAGAGGTCACTAAATTACTAGAGGCTGGGATTATTTATCCCATTTCTGATAGCCCCTGGGTGAGCCCTGTTCAAGTCGTCCCAAAAAAGGGAGGCATGACAGTGATTCATAATGAAAAAAATGAACTGGTTCCTACAAGAACAGTTACAGGGTGGTGCATGTGTATTGACTACAGAAGGCTCAATACAGCCACTAGAAAGGATCATTTTCCTTTACCATTCATAGACCAGATGCTAGAGAGACTAGCAGGTCATGATTATTACTGCTTTTTGGATGGCTACTCAGGCTATAACCAGATTGCAGTAGATCCCCAGGATCAAGAGAAAACAGCATTCACATGTCCATCCGGAGTGTTTGCTTATAGAAGGATGCCCTTTGGGCTATGCAATGCACCTGCAACCTTCCAGAGATGCATGCTCTCTATTTTCTCTGATATGGTGGAAAAATTTCTGGAAGTCTTCATGGATGACTTCTCAGTACATGGAGACTCATTCAGCTCCTGTCTTGATCACCTGAAACTTGTTCTGAAAAGATGCCAAGAAACTAACCTAGTTTTAAACTGGGAAAAGTGTCACTTCATGGTGACTGAAGGAATTGTTCTTGGGCATAAAATCTCAAACAAGGGAATAGAGGTGGATCAAGCAAAAATAGAGGTAATTGAAAAATTACCACCACCTGCCAATGTTAAGGCAATCAGAAGCTTTCTGGGGCATGCAGGATTCTATAGGAGGTTTATAAAGGATTTTTCAAAAATCGCAAAACCTCTAAGCAATCTGCTAGCTGCTGACACGCCATTTGTGTTTGACACAGCATGCCTGCAGGCGTTTGAAACGCTGAAAGCTAAGCTGGTCACAGCACCAGTCATTTCTGCACCAGACTGGACATTGCCATTTGAGTTAATGTGTGATGCCAGTGATCATGCCATTGGTGCAGTATTGGGACAGAGGCATGACAAGCTTCTGCATGTCATTTATTATGCCAGTCGCGTTCTAAATGATGCCCAAAAAAATTACACAACCACAGAAAAAGAACTACTTGCAGTGGTTTATGCCATTGACAAGTTCAGATCATACTTAGTAGGATCAAAAGTGATTGTGTATACTGACCATGCTGCTCTTAAATATCTACTCACAAAGCAGGATTCAAAACCCAGGCTCATCAGATGGGTATTGCTTCTGCAAGAGTTTGATATAGAAATAAGAGACAGAAAAGGGACAGAGAACCAAGTGGCTGATCATCTGTCCCGGATAGAGCCAGTGAAAGGGACGTCCCTCCCCTTTCTTGAGATCTCTGAGACGTTCCCTGATGAGCATCTATTTGCCATTCAGGAAGCACCATGGTTTGCCGATATTGCAAACTATAAAGCTGCAAGGTTCATACCCAAGGAGTACAATAGAATACAAAAAAAGAAACTAATTACTGATGCAAAGTACTACTTGTGGGATGAGCCCTATCTCTTTAAGAGATGTGCAGACGGAATTATCCGTAGGTGTGTCCCCAGAGAGGAAGCACAGAGAATCCTATGGCATTGCCATGGATCTCAATATGGAGGCCATTTCGGAGGTGAGCGAACAGCCACCAAGGTCCTCCAATGTGGCTTTTATTGGCCCACACTCTATAAAGATTCCCGAGAGTTTGTACGTAATTGTGACAGTTGCCAAAGAGCTGGTAATTTGCCTCATGGTTACGCCATGCCTCAACAAGGAATCTTGGAAATAGAGTTGTTTGATGTATGGGGAATTGACTTCATGGGACCTTTCCCGCCATCATACTCAAACACTTATATTCTGGTGGCAGTTGACTATGTATTAAAATGGGTTGAGGCTATTGCCACACCCACCAATGATACTAAAATAGTGCTGAAGTTCCTCCAGAAACATATCTTTAGCAGGTTTGGTGTCCCTAGAGTACTAATCAGTGATGGGGGCACTCACTTCTGCAATAAACAGCTTTACTCTGCCATGGTTCGGTATGGAATTCGCCACAAAGTGGCCACACCATATCATCCACAAACCAATGGGCAAGCTGAAGTCTCTAACAGAGAATTAAAGAGAATCCTGGAACGGACAGTAAATACCCGTAGAAAGGATTGGGCAAGGAGCTTGGATGATGCTCTGTGGGCTTACAGAACAGCATTCAAGACTCCTATAGGGACCTCTCCATACCAACTTGTGTATGGTAAGGCATGCCACCTGCCCGTGGAACTGGAACATAAGGCATACTGGGCAACCAGATTCCTAAACTTTGATGCCAAATTAGCAGGAGAAAAAAGATTGCTCCAGCTAAATGAGCTAGAGGAGTTCAGATTCACAACTTTCGAAAATGCCAAGCTATATAAAGAAAAATAAAAAAAGTGGCATGACAGAAAGCTGTCATCTAGAATCTTTGAACCAGGACAGAAGGTTCTGTTGTTTAACTCTAGACTCAGGCTATTCCCCGGAAAACTGAAATCCCGGTGGAGGGGACCATACGTGATTACAAGTGTATCACCATATGGTTATGTGGAGCTTCAAGATATTGATTCTGATAAGAAGTTCATTGTCAATGGACAGAGAATCAAGCATTATCTAGAAGGCAACATTGAGCAAGAATGCTCAAGGCTGAAGCTAGATTAAAAGCTCAAGCAAGGTCCAGCTAAGGACATTAAAGAAGCGCTTGTTGGGAGGCAACCCAATTTTTATTTACTTTCATGGTTTTTCATGTTTTATTAGGTTCATGATCATGTGGAGTCACAAAACAAATATTAAAAATTGAAGACGGAATCAAAAACAGCAGAAGAAAAATCACACCCTGGAGGAAGCACCTGTCTGGCGTTCAACGCCAGAACAGAGCATGGTTCTGGCGCTGAACGCCCAAAATGGGCGACATCCTGGCGCTGAACGCCCAGAACAGGCATGGTTCTGGCGTTCAACGCCAGAAATGGCTAGTAAATGGGCGTTGAACGCCCAAAATGGGCACCAACCTGGCGCTGAACGCCCAGAGTTGTGTGCAAGGGCATTTTGCATGCCTAAATTGGTGCAGGGATGTAAATGCCTTGACACCTCAAGATCTGTGGACCTCACAGGATCATTTCAAGATCTGTGGATGCCACAGGATCCCCACCTTCCCTCCTCATAATCCTAGTTTTTTCTTTCCACATCTTCTTCTTCATCTATTCCCTCTTCTTTTGCTCGAGGGCGAGCAACATTCTAAGTTTGGTGTGGTAAAACAATTATGTAAAGGATCTATAGCTCAGTGGTAGAACATGTGGCTGCAAACCAAGAGATACCTCAGGGGATGCACTTCCCCCCCCCCCCCCACATAATTATTGGAAGCAACTGAGGATAGAAATACCAAAAATCACTAGGAATCAAGCCACAAAGGCAAGGAAGAGACATAAAAGAGCTCACGAACATCATTGGTGCCTCAAGAAGGAAATGCCATCATCACTAAGGTGGACTCATTCCTTGTTCTTACTTTCTCTGTTTTTTCGTTTTCTCTATGTTAAGTGCTTATCTATATTTGTGTCTTCATTACATGATCATTAGTAGTAATTAGTGTCTAGTTTGATTTTATCCCCAATTAAGTTATAGTTTACTTTTCTCATCATCAGCAAACATGAATAAAATAGTAGATCTTTTGAATAAGAAGCAATAAAATTTCGAGTTTTAATAAGAGAAATTCTAATTAGTTAAATGTGGTGGCAATGCTTTCTGTCTTCTTAATGAATGCTTGAACAGTGCATATATCTTTTGAATTTGTTGTTTAAGACTGTTAAATATGTTGGCTCTTGAAAGAATAATGAACATGAGACATGTTATTGATAATCTGAAAAATCATAAAAATGATTCTTGAAGCAAGAAAAAGCAGCAAAGAACAAAGCTTGCAGAAAAAAAAAAAAAAGAAGCAAGCAGAAAAAGCCAATACCCCTTAAAACCAAAAGGCAAGGGCAATTAAAAAGGATCCCAAGGCTTTGAGCATCAGTGGATAGGAGGGCCTAAAGGACTAAAATCCTGGTCTAAGCGGCTAAACCAAGCTGTCCCTAACCATGTGCTTGTGGCGTGTAGGTGTCAAGTGAAAACTTGAGACTGAGCGGTTAAAGTCAAGGTCCAAAGCAAAAAGAAGAGTGTGCTTAAGAACTCTGGACACCTCTAATTGGGGACTTTAGCAAAGCTGAGTCACAATCTGAAAAGGTTCACCCAGTTATGTGTCTGTGGCATTTATGTATCCGGTAGTAATACTGGA
This sequence comes from Arachis hypogaea, assembly GCF_003086295.3. Classification (NCBI taxonomy): domain Eukaryota; kingdom Viridiplantae; phylum Streptophyta; class Magnoliopsida; order Fabales; family Fabaceae; genus Arachis; species Arachis hypogaea. The sequence goes on from NC_092055.1 coordinate 12,896,976, forward strand.
AAACAAAGTGCTTAGGGCCACGGCCAAGACTCATAAAGAAGCTGTGTTTAAGAATCATCACACTGAACTAAGAGAATCAATAACACTATCTGAATTCTGAGTTCCTATAGATGCCAATCACTCTGAGCTTCAATGGATAAAGTGAGATGCCAAAACTGTTCAGAAGCAAAAAGCTACTAGTCCCTCTCATCTAATTAGAATCTGAGCTTCAATCAAAAAACTCTGAGATATTATTGCTTCTCAACCTATTAGTCTTCTATTTTATTTGTCTAGTTGCTTGAGGACAAGCAACAGTTTAAGTTTGGTGTTGTGATGAGCGGATATTTTATACGCTTTTTGAGGATAATTTCATATAGTTTAGAGTATGTTTTAGTTAGTTTTTAGTCTATTTCTAGTATTTTTTAGGAAAAATTCATATTTCTGGACTTTACTATGAGTTGTGTATTTTTCTTTAATTTCAGGTATTTTTCTGGCTGAAATTGAAGGAGCTGAGCAAAAATCTGATTCAGGCTGAAAAAGGACTGCTAATGCTGTTGGATTCTGACCTCCCTGCACTCAAATTGGATTTTCTGGAGCTATAGAACTCGAAATGACATGCTTCCAATTGCATTGGAAAGTAGACATCCAGGGCTTTCCAGAAATATATAATAGTCTATACTTTGCACAAGGATAGACGACGTAAACTGGTGTTCAACGCCAGTTCTCTGCCCAATTCTGGCGTCCAGCGCCAGAAAAGGATCAAAAACTGGAGTTGAACGCCCAAACTGGCATAAAAACTGGCGTTCAACTCCACAAATGGCCTCTGCACGTGACTCACTCAAATCTCAGCCCCAGCACACACCAAGTGGGCCCCAGAAGTGGACCTCTGCATCATCCATCATAGTCCACTCATATTTTGTAACCCTAGGCTACTGGTTTAGTATTTAAACGACTTTTAGAGACTTATTTTGTATCTCATGATATTTCAGATCTAACTTTGTATTCTCTGACGGCATGAGTCTCTAAACCCCATTGTTGGGGGTCTGCTGTGTCTCAATGAATTAATGCAAGTATTTCTGTCTTCCATTCAAACACGCTTGTTCCTATCTAAGATGTTCATTCGCGCTTAACTGTGATGAAGGTGATGATCCGTGACATTCATCACCTTCCTCAAACCATGAACGTGTGCCTGACAACCACCTCCGTTCTATATCCGATTGAATGAGTATCTCTTAGATTCCTTAATCAGAATCTCCGTGGTATAAGCTAGAACTGATGGCGGCATTCATGAGAATCCGGAAAGTCTAAACCTTGTCTGTGGTATTCCGAGTAGGATTCAATGATTGAATGACTGTGACGAGCTTCAAACTCTTGAAGGCTGGGCGTTAGTGACAGACGCAAAAGGATAGTAAATCCTATTCCAACCGGATCGAGAACCAACCGGTGATTAGCCATGCTGTGACAGAGCGCGTGAGCGTAGTTTTCACTGGAAGGATGGAAGGTAGCCATTGACAACGGTGATCCACCAACACACAGCTTGCCATAGGAGGACGTGCGTGCGTGAATCAGAAGACAGAGGAAAGCAGAGATTCAGAGGACAAAGCATCTCCAAAACTCCAACATATTCTCCATTACTGCACAACAAGTAACCTTTAATTTATGCTCTCTTGGTTATTCGCAATTCAACTGATAAACATAATTGACTTCCTGACTAAGATTTACAAGATAACCATAGATTGCTTCAAACCAACAGTCTCCGTGGGATTCGATCCTTACTCACGTAAGGTATTACTTGGACGACCCAGTGCACTTGCTGGTTAGTGGTACGCGTTGTGAAAAGTGTGATTCACAATTCGTGCACCATCTATATATGGCTAGCCGGCTTAAACTTCGCGAGCCGTGGCTAGATTCTTATGATATTATACTACTATATTTTGTTATATTACATTTGTTTCTGTGCTTTAAGTTAGTAGCTTCGCTAGTACGTCTTGCGTTTTTCAGATCCTGTTTTTGAGCTATATTCTTCATCGGGCTTCTAGATATTATTAATTCCTTCTATATATGATATGTATAAGTTTAGAACTGTCGTAACCTTTAATTAACCTTTGCTTTACGATGCGTGGTAAGGCTTAGGCTAATTAGGGTGTTACATTTAGTGGTATCAGAGCAGTTCATCCTCGTGAGCCTGAGGGATGGACCGACTGTGCTTTATTGCATACTCTGTGTGTCTTTTTCTTTGATGCTATTAGGTTATCTACTTGATATTGCATAGCATGCTTGTTTGTGAGTGCCTGTTTGGGAAAATTGAAACACTAGACTTTTGGTATTGAGACTGATCACCTTGATATCGATTGTTTGGTGTAGAAAGGAATCCAAATGGCTAATCGCGGATGAGGTCGTACACGTTCACGAGAGAGTAGGAACGAGCAACTGGCTGATAACCATGCCAAATTCATGGCGGCGATGGCGAACTTAGCAAATACCATGGAGGCTAATGCTGCTGCGACTCCGCAAGCTATGCAGAGGTTAGGCCAACCGGCCAGAAATGGAAACGGGAATGGCAAAAGAAATGGGAATGACTATGCGGGAGAAAATGGCGATACTGTGGGAGGTGCTCCGATGACCTTAGCTACGTTTCTCAAGGTTCATCCGTCCAGTTTCAGGGGTTCAACAAATCCTACTGAAGCGGATCACTGGTTTCAGGCTATGGAGCGTGCTTTACAGGCGCAACATGTTCCCCTCAATCAATATGTCGAGTTTGCCGTTTATCAGTTAGCGGGAGACGCCCAGCCCTGGTGGCAAGCAGAGTGTCGCTTGCTACAATTTCAAAACGCCGACATTCCATGGGAGGTGTTCCAAACGGCCTTCTATAAGAAGTATTTTCCCGAGTCTACAAGAGAAGCGAAGGAGATGGAACTGATGCAGCTGAAGCAAGGTTCCCTATCTGTGGCAGACTACACCAACAAATTTGAAGAACTCTGTAGGTTTTCTAGGGCGTGTCAAGGTGCTTCGGAGGCCTATGAAGGCTGGAAGTGCCTCACGTACCAAAGGGGCTTGAAGGATGACATCATGACTGTTGTGGCTCCTATGGAGATTCAGATTTTCTCCGATCTGGAGAACAAGGCAAGCGTGGTTGAAGAACATGCAAAGATGGTAGCCTCGTTAAGGGACACTTATAGAAGCAACCCTAGTAAGGAACGTGTCGATTACCTTGGACCAAAGAGACAGAACTTCAAGAGAGATGGACACGCTCCCCAGTATCTGCTAAGTCAAGGGAATTCTAGGAGGGACAACAGTGCTCAGTTTCACTATATGAAAGGGAGTCGCCTGTGCTATGTTTGTGGACTACCTGGACACCTAGCCAAGACCTGTCTTCGTAAGAAAAACCAGAACATGGGTCAGAATCAATAGTCAGACCGTGTGGTTGCCTTGGATGCACGTGACGCGACAGGGTCGGATCCTCCGACGAGAGGTAAGCGTATGCATTGAGTATTATATTGCTTGGACCTAACAGTAGCTTAGTTCTATCTTTTCCAAAGTCGTCGTTTGGATTACCAGAGCTTAGAGTTTTGTTGGGAGTGAACCATGGGGAAGGAGGATTCTAGTGGCGATAGACGAGGATTTCGGACTTGTGGTGATGAACGATCTGAGTGGGCGTGCCGTAATGGTTACCAGGCATGGCTATAAGTCTTGTCGGTACCCTGTATGGGTGATGGGTACGGTTCCGCAATAGTGGCAACGGAAATACCGACTAACGCCTTTGCGGTTTTTAACTATGATTTTTGCCGTTTTAAGATTTAGAATGATTTTCAAATCTCGTTTGGAGCTTTAGTTTAAATGATTTGGTTTTGAAACTAGTATGGGAACTTTTGATCAAATGATATGATTTAAAACGGGAAAGTGAGTTGTATGATTTTGTTAACTTGTGATTTTGGGTTTGTAATTTCACTTATCAAAAAGGGATTCAAATGGAAAGGTTTTGATTTACGGGTTTCAATGAATTAGGAAAATCATGCTTTAAAATGATTGATTTACAAATAAATGATTTTCGACTCTTTTGAAAAAGTTTTAATAAATGAACTCATTTATATGGAACTTGTTTTAAAGGTTTTGAACAGTATTACAAAATCGGTATTTGGTTTAAAGGAAAGAATTTCGGATTCTTAACAACGATAATCAGAGTAACGCAGCGGAAGGCGAGAGAGTTTTCAAACTTTGAAGCAGAAGTTAACTTTAGCACCTGTTTTAAATCTTGCCGAAACCGCATGAACCATTTGAAGTATACTGTGATGCTTCCTTGAAGGGTTGGGTTGCGTGTTGATGCAACATCGGAATGTGATGGCTTACGCATCACGTCAGCTGAGACTGCATGAGGTGAATTACCCAACTCATGACCTGGACTTAGCGGCAATTGTGTTTGCATTGAAGATTTGGAGACACCACATGTACGGAGTAAAGTTTAGCATCTTTTCTGATCATAAGAGTCTCAAGTACATCTTTGATCAGAAAGAGCTTAATATGCGCCAGAGGAGGTGGATGGAATTGCTTAAGGATTATGATTTCGAGTGAGTTATCGCCCTGGAAAGGCGAATGTGGTAGAAGGAGCTTTGAGTCGGAAGTCCTTGACAATAGCTTGGATGAGAATCAAGGGAGAAGAGCTAATGGATAAGTTGTGGATCTTAAGCTGGACATTGGTGAAGTTGCCGGAAGGGCTTGTTTGAACCAGTTACAAATCTCAAGCAATTATTTTACAAAGGGCTCAGCAAGATGAGCAGAAGTTTCAGCAATTATTCTAACCAGTTGGGGATAAGAGGCGTGAAGAATTCACTAAGGATGAGGAAGGGTTGTGGAGATATAGAGGGAGGATTTGTATACCTGATATTGGGAGTTTAAGGCAAGACTTTTGTCAGAGGCTCACATCAGTGGGTTTTCTTTCATCCAGGCAAGACTTTTGTCGGAGGCTCATGACGTTAGGATTTTTGCCAGTAAAGAATGTCATAAAAATAATCGCGTTGTAGATATAGTCTCTAAACCGACAAAAATCCTTTCGTACAAACGTTTTGGTTGTCACAAGTAACAAACCCCTTTGAAATTGATAACCGAGTATTCAAACCTCGGGTTGTCTTCTCAAGGAATTGCAGGGAGGTATGTTCTTATTATTGGTTATGGAGATTGTAAATTTGGGGTTTTGAGAAATTTGGAGTTTGGGCAATGTGCACAGGTATATTTTCAAGTAATAAAAATTAATAAATAACTGTAAAATAAACTCTTGGCAAGGTATGAAGACTGGAGGTCCTATCCCAGTTATCCTTATCAATTTCAACGAGAATTAGATTTTTCTCCCACTTTATTAACCTCTAACTATGAAGGTAAGTTAAGTGGATGAATTAATTCTTGAAGAATTCCAATTCTCAATCAACAATGAGTTTGATAACTCAAGAGTCACCAATTATTTAACCAAAGCCAAAAGGGGGAAATTCTACTAGAATGAAAATAATTTGGATAAATCGAGAACTTTAATAAATTAAAGAAAGCAATCATAAGTCTGGAATACCTCAATTAACTCTAATAAAGACATCAAATGTAACATGAAAGAGTTCATAAATTATATAAAAATAAAGAACCTGGGAATGAGAGTCACTCCAAAACTAAGAGAAATCCTAAATCCTAATCCTAAGAGAGAGGAGAGAACCTCTCTCTCTAAAATCTACATCTACTCCTAAAATTGTGAATGTGAAAGCATTCTTATGAATGGATGCATTCCCTCACTTTATAGCCTCTAATCTGTGTTTTCTGGGCCGCAAACTGGGTCAAAAACAGTCCAGAATTCGCTGGTTTCGAATTTTGCCACGCTGGATTTCTGTCACTGCGACGCGGCCGCATGGATCACGCGGTCGCGTCACCTAGCGTCAGGGGAACTATAGCATATTATATATCAAATCGAAGCCCCGGATGTTAGCTTTCCAACGCAACTGAAACCGCATCGTTTGGACCTCTGTAGCTAAAGTTATAGCCATTTGAGTGCAGAGAGGTCAGGCTGGACAGCTTAGCAATTTCTCCAACTTCTTGCATTCCTTCCACTTTTGCATGCTTTCTTCCCATCCTCCAAGTCATTCCTGCCTTATAATATCTGAAAACACTTAACACACATATCAAGGCATCTAATGATAATAAGAGAGGATTAATAATAAGCAAATATAAGATCAAAGAAGCATGTTTTCAATCAAAGTACATAATTAGGAAGGCAAATGTAAAACCATGCAAATAGTATGAATAAGTGGGTAAAGAGTAGATAGAAACCACTCAATTGAGCACAAGATAAACCATAAAATAGTGGTTTATCAGCTCACTTCCAAGTGTTTGACATGTCAGAAGATGAAGGTAGAGCATCAGAAACCCTCGGGGATGCTATAGTCTCTTGGAATTCCTCAGTGGAAGTGGGGAGGAATCGCATGGAGGATATGCTGAGAGCATGTGTTCTGGATCAACCCAGAAGTTGGGACCGTTACATATCATTGGTGGAGTTTGCGTACAACAATAGCTTTCATGCGAGCATTGGGATGGCTCCGTATGAGGCCTTGCATGGACGGAAGTGCCAATCTCCACTTTATTGGTATGAATCCGGTGAAGCAAGCATTTTGGGTCCTGATTTGATAGCGGAGACTACTGAGAACATTAAGAAGATTTGTGCAAGGATTCTAACTGCTCAGAGTCGCTAGAAGAGTTATGTGGACCAGAGAAGGAAGCCGTTGGAATTTGAAGTGGGAGAACATGTGTTTCTGAGGGTTACACCGACAACTGGGTTTGGAAGAGCAATCAAGAATAAGAAGTTGAATCCGAGGTATGTAGGACCGTTTGAGATTTTAAGGCGATTCAGACCGGTGGCGTATCAAGTTGCTTTGCCACCTCATCTTTCTAACTTGCACGACGTATTCCACGTGTCACAGCTCCGTAAGTACATGTCAGATGCGGCTCATGTGTGGGAGCCTGAATCGGTCAAGTTGAAAGAGAACTTGACTTTCCAAGTGACACCGGTGAGGATTGACGACACTAGTGTAAAGAAGTTGTGAGGAAAGGAAGTTCAGTTGGTTAAAGTTGCTTGGGAGCGAGCAGGAGTTGAAGAACATACTTGAGAATTGGAGTCTGAGATGCGAAAGGATTATCCCGAGCTTTTCTCAGGTAATTCAAATTTTGAGGGCAAAATTTCTTATTTGGTGGGGAGAATGTAAGAACCGCGATCAATCAATCGGTTAATTAAGTGATTAATTGTCCAAAGTAGATTTCAAAATGTTAGAGTGAGAATTTGAGGATTTAAAGGTGATTTTTGGACTCAGTGGATCTTTCTGAGTCAGAAAATCTACTTTCTGCAAAAAAGTGAAAACTGTCAAAAATCTTAGAAAAACATTAGAAATGGAAAACCGGGTGTTAATTTTAAAGGTTTGGCCCGAAATTGGGCCAAACGGGTTAAAAATGCGAACGGATTGGACCGGACCCAAGTTGGGCCCAAGCCCAACATATATAAGGTTCATTTAATGAACCCATGCAGCCACAACACACATTAAACACATACTCACATCAGAAATTGAAAGAGGGAGGAGAGAAGAGCTTGAGCACTATTCATCATCATCTTCTCTTCGCGATATCTCGAGCTTCGGTGCTCCGATTTATGTGCCGTCAGCGGCTACACATTCCTTGTGAAGAGCTCTACAAAACTCATATAAAAAACTAGTAAGTAAAGTTTGAAAATTTCCCAGTTCCTCTCCTCTAAATTTCTGGTTTCTAGGGTTTTGGATTAAGTGAGTTTTTGTGATTTTGGATATTTAGGTTCACTCTAATCCTTGCTTAGCATTGGGTTTTGACATCCAAATCTGTTGGAAAAGGTAAGAGCCAATAAATCCTTGTGATTTTATGTTTAATTTGAAACCCTAGGTTGATTTGAGGTGATTTATATGCCTATAGTTTGATTGTTATGGCTTTGGGAGCTATTGGAACTTAATTGTGCCTATTGGAGTGGAATTGAAAGCTTGGATTTTGGTTGAAAGCTCATTTGGTTCATAAAGGGAATCGGCCAAGGTATGGTTTCGGTTTCCTCTATGTAGTATATAATATTCATGGACACTTAGGCTAGTGACCTATATGATAGGATTGGACTTGAATGGTTGATGAGTTGTTGGATGTTATTGTATGATGATGTTTGATGAAATGATGATTTTTGAGTTGATATTATTGGTTAATAGTGATATGATGAGGATGAATGACTTGTGATGTTGAGCAGTGGATTATGTTGATAAATGTGATATTGGTGTTGATCGATTGGTAATGTAGTTGGAAAATTGTTAATGAAGTTTGATATATGAGATATATTGATGTTGATGTGTGGATGAGGAAAGGTGAAGGAAAAATATGGTAATTTTAGGGTAGTATGACATAAAGGGTTGATTTTGATAAAAAGTGGAAATTTGAATGGTTTGGTATAGGTTGGAATGTGTATGGTAAGAAATGTTGGTAAGTGTGAAGTTTGGTAAAATTAGATTTTTGGTGAACTTTGTTCGATCATAACTTTTGCCTCAGTTTTCGAAATTGATTGAAATTTATTTAGAAATAAAGATCTTTGAAAACCCTTTAAATCGATATAAAGTTTGTGAAAATTGGAATTTTGTAGAGGAAGTTATGATCATTCAAAGTTGGTGTTAAAAATCTGAAATTCTGCAAGGTTGCCGAATTTCATTATTTCTGATATGTGCGAGCGCACACCCTGCAAAAATTTTGACTTGTGCGGATGCAGACACCTGTGCGCACGCACAGGCAGGGAAATACGTTCTGTTTGCAGTGCTCGCACAGCTTGTGCGCGCACATATCTAAGGAAGAATTTTAACTTGTGCAGACGCACAGACCTGTGTGCATGCACACGTTGGGGAGGCCAGTCTGTTGGGGGAGCTGGCACAGGTTGTGTGAGTGAACAGACCTATTAGGTTTTGACACCTGTGCATACGCACACCCCTGTGCGTACGGACACTTTTAAAAATTTTCCTGGGCGTGCGCACGCACACCCCCTGTTTCTCAAATATTGCCTTGTTTTCAATTATTCTACTTCCCCAACAAGGTTGTAAGCTTCTATAACACCATTTTAAGGCTTTTGGCTTAATTTTGGGTATGAGAACTCGGGAAAGAACTTTAGAGATTAGGTTGATGTCATTTTGAAAAGCTAGCAAACAGAGACTTAGGTTTTGGTGTACCGAAGATGAGTTGATTGAGAGAGGAGAAGAGTAGTGAACGGGGTGATTGCAGATAATAAATTGAGACACTAATGAATTAATGATGGATGTGATGAGTTGAGGACTCAAAAAAGAAATGGATGATCCTGATGGATGCTGAGAGTGTGCCAGGCACTATATCCTTGGAATGTTGAGAGTTGATAATTGGAAGTGATTTGAGATGAGAAATGATGATGAATTGAGGTTGATGGACTTGTAGATGTGGATACTTCATCGGGCTTCTAGATATTAGTTCTTCCTTCTATATATGATATGTATAAGTTTAGAACCATCGTAACCTTTGATTAACCTTTACTTTACGACGCGTGGTAAGGCTTAGGCTAATTAGGGTGTTACATGCTATGTTATTGGCTATTGTATATATTGTGAATATGTTTGCCTCTTGCTTCTTTGTTAGTTTTTGCTAGTTGTAGGACTTTGCTTTCTTTGTTCCTTGTTAGTTTTGTTTTTGTTTTCTCTTGTCACCATGAATTCTCATCACTTTGGCTATGAGTGTGGTTCAAACTATGTTGTAGGAAATGGAAGCTTTAATGAGGATTTGTATCAAGGCTTTGGAGATCAAAGGTGGGAGGAGCCCCAAGCTTATGGACAACCTTCTTGGCAATAATCTCCTCCCGAATCAAGTTTGATAAGAGTTCTTGGGGACATAACTACTCTCCTCATGAAGATGCGCAAGGAACAAAAGGCATTTTATTCCATCCAAGCCGTTCAAGCGCCACCCCAACATGATTACCCTTCGGATTCTTATGGGTACAATCCAAATCCTAATGCATACCAATCTAATGTGTGTGATGACCCCTATTGTGATTGTCAACCACAACCACCACATACATATGACCTTTTCCCTCAACATAGTCCCCAACAACCTCATTCATAAGCCTCATACCACCATTCATCCCATATGACCCTAACCCATATCCACCCTACCAACCACCATATGAACTATACCTAGAGCCACCACCATTTCAACACCAATACTCCTAAGAACCACAATTTCCATACACACCACCTCAAGACTTTCACCAATATGGACCACCTTCCAACTACAATGCCTTTTCCTCAAACAATGAACCCTCTCTTCCACCATCGCCCTCCAATAAAGCCCTCATGCTAAAACAAAGAGATCTTAGATCTTATATCCTAAGGCAACAAGAGGAGACGGAAAGGGAGTTTAAGGAGCTAGAAGCCCAGATGGCTATCATGGTAGAAGCCATTAGCAACATAGTCTCATCCCGCCTAAACTTGCATGATCAAGGCACTCCCATTATTGAATGTGGAGAAGCACCCAAGGAGCTTAGCGAGGGAGTGAATTTGGAGCTCCAAGGTGAGGAAGAGAAGTTAAAGCAAGAAGTACAACAAGAGGAGGAGGTAGGGATTATTAAAAAAGAGGAAGTAGTGGTTGGGTGTTTAGGATATGTTGAGCACATAGAGGAATCTCAGGCTGAAGAGCCTTCTTCCATGGAGTTTGGAAGGGATGTTAAAGAGGAGAGTGATGTTAAGGATATGGATAGAGAGTTGAGGGAAATTGATCAAGAAGTAGATTCTATCATTAGTGATTTTTTGTCCACATTGATCAATCCCCTTGATAATCTTGTTGAGCCTTCTTCCATTGGACTAGAAGGCGATGTTGAGGAGAACGTGCAACGTCCAAGGCATATTGTAAGTGAAGAAGTGGAAGAAGTGTTCCAAGCAACAAGCTCCCCTATCTATGATGATTTCGCATCAACATGCGATCCTTTTGAGCTCGAGAAATCCTTCTCCATTGGGCTTGGAATTAATGAAGGGGTAGACTTAGCTAAACCCCCTATTTATGATGAGAGTGATGGGGAGGATCTTGAAGAGATTGGTGAAGAAGAATGTGCACTTGAGGAAGCTTGGCAAGAGGTAGAGCTTGAAGAACCTTGCCAAGTGGTGGAAGCCTCTAGAAGAGGATGGACGGGAGTGGAATGTGCTTTATCAAGACCGTTAGGAACTCCTCTACCTAGGTTGCCATCTAATACTTCATTTGAGTGGGTAAAACTCCTAACTCTTAGCTTTATATCCTACTTGAATTTGGTTTGCTTGAAACAAATGGCCAACTTAGGGCGCTTTGTGGAATTAAGCGTAAGAGGAGGATGTTTAGTGATTGGCGTTGTAAGTCTAGACTCATTATGGTGGGAAGCTCAAAATTGAGGAGCATGGATTGGTGTAGTGCTCAATTGGATGGGTCTAGGAGGGTAGTTTGGTGCCTTTATGAGAATTCGGCTTGCTTACCACCCAGAGGAAATTATCATAACCAATTTGGAGACGGGTGTGAAAACAAAGTATGGGATCCCGGATTACAATGTGAAGATCAACTTTGGAAGCCTATGGGCTGTGAAGAACTCCATCAAAGCTTGGAGCTATTAACTTTGAATGATGGAGCTTATTGGAAGTCCAAGCATTAGTGGATGTTCAAGGATGGATTCAAGCACAAGCCACCTTGATGAAGAGAAGCTCCCCATAAGTCCAACTTAAGGACAATAAACAAAAGTGTTAGGTGGGAGACACCCCACCATGGTAAAATCTTTCCCTTTTTCTCTTTTGTAAATATTGGTAAAATAAGTTTAATTTCATGCTTTGTTTAGTTTGTTGAGTTTATTTGGGAGTCTAGCAGGTTAAATAAGGTTTTATAGTGTTTTGGTAGCTGTTTGGAGGTTTGGTATGCTTGGTTTGGTGCAAAAACTTGAAAATTTTTGAAAAACAGAGCACCAACCCACGCGTACGCATGCCCCAAGCATTTTCGACCATCCACGCGCACACGTCACCCACGTGTACACGTGGATCCCAAAACTCCACCTCCCAGCCAAAAAACTGAGAGTTGCGCCTGCACCACACGAACACTGTGCCTTTCGTGCAGGCCAACCCACGCGTAAGCGTGAAGGACGCATACGCGTCGCTCTTTGAATAAGCCATCCACGCGTACGCGTGATACACATGTACGTGTTGTGTCCGTTTCACCACTCCACGCGCACGCGTCACTGACGCGTACGCACGGGCTGCCTTGTTTCATTCACCTTCTTTTCTTCTCCCCTTTCCATTTCTTTCCTTCTTCTCTCTTCTCTTCTCTTCTTTCCACCCTTCAACCATCACCCAACACTACCAAGTACCATATAACACCATTTCTTTTGGTTAGTTAATTAGTTAGTTGTTTAGTTAGTTTGTTTCATGTTTATTTTTTCTATTCCATTATAAGTGTTGGATTATTAACCTTGTTTACTGTTTATTGCTGCTTAAGTGCTTATTATTGACTGAATGCTATTTTTGCATAACTGTTTTTGATATTCATTGTTGGATTCCTTGTTGAGGGTACATTTTTGTTACTTGGTTTCGAGTTCTTAATGCTTAATGTTTTGAATACAAAGTACTTGTACATTGCCTCCAAGTATCTTAACTCTTTTGAATTGCATGTTTTGGCCGCCATGCATTCATCATCCATCGTTAGGCAATTGTACATTATCAATGCATTTTTTTAGGTGATGTTTGCTATGCTTGATCCATATTTACATCACCTATTTCATGCATTGAGATTTTGGAATTGTGAAATTGGATCGAAAGCTTACCTGAGTGACATATTTTTGAACTCTTCAAGCTTTGTGGACCATACTTGCTATGTGATTGATCTTAACTCTTATATTTCTTTTTCTAAGTTCCATAGCATCCATGTAGTACCCCACCTCTATGTCACTTAGGTGTTGCAAATAAACTTCAATATGTGTCATTGTTTGATGTGTAAGTTTCACATTCCATCTTGTTCATTAAAGTTACCTTGTATATCAATCAATGTCCATCCATTATCCAATTCACAATTGCTTGACTTTGCTTGAATGCTTTTATGCTTCCTTATTGCTTGTTTGGTTGTCTCAACCTACAAGTTCTCTTTGAAGTATCTCAAGCACACTAGAATGAGTGACGTGCATACTTTCTTTGTGTAATTGTGACATAGCTCTCTATGATAGTGTGTGTGTTCTAAAGGGCACCTAATTTAGAATTCACACACCTATTCTTTCTTAATATCACTTTCATTCACTCACTTCATTCTAGTGATTTACCTCATTCCAACAATTCATGCTTCTTTGCTTTTGTATTTTCTCATCTTACGGTGTTAATTTCTATTTTTCATGACCGATGTACCATAAGCAAAGACGGAAGTGAGAGAAGGAACACGCAGCAACCGGTTGATCCGCCAGCTGAAGGTGGCAATTCGAAAAATAGCCATACCCCCTTGCTCATCTTTGAGTGCACCGAGGACGGTGCAAACTTTTAAGTGTGGGGAGGTCGTCCGACCAGTCGGTGTTTTTTGGGTGACAAATTTCTAACCCCAACACTTTTGCATTTCAATTTTAGGTCTTCTAGGATTTTTAGTTGTATTTTATTATTTTGCATATATATGCATAATAAGCTTAGTCAAAATAATGAGATTTTTCAAGAAATTTATCTATAGGGCACCCCAATTGATTGAAAAATTTTTTTAGAACTTGCTTGAACTCCACATTGTGGAACATGATTTTTGAGCTAAGAATACAAGCATGTGAGATTTGAGCCTAATTGTGTAGTTACATCATACAACCACTTATTTTCATTCTTGTGTGTATTATTCTCTTTCTATGAATGCAATCTTTGATTTGTTTGATTCTTTATGTCCATTATTTTGTTTATGAATGCACTTATATGATTGAGGCCATTATTTCAATTAGCTCACTTATCCAAATAGCCTTACCTTTTATCCTCCATTGTTAGCCAATTTTGAGCCTATGCTTAACCCAATTGTTCTTAATTTTAGTACATTACAAGCCCTAAGCGAAAAATAATAAATGTCCCTTGTTTGGATCTTTGATTAGCTTAGGCTAGTGAGAGTGTTTATCATTTGATTTTGGGAACGTTAGGAACATTGGGTAGAGATAAAAGTGTATTTTTTTGGTTTTGTTGAAAATTATGGGAATTGGGTACATACTCATGCATTGAATGTTAAACTATATGCATTGATGCTCTTGTATATATTTTAGTTTGAAAAGAAAAAAATGAGAAAAACAAAAAGAAAAAAATATATATATAAAGAAAAAAATAGAAAAAGAAAGAAAAAAAAAAGTAATAAAAAGGGGACAAAATGCCCCAAAGTAAAGTTTAATAAAAATCAATGCATATGTGTGATGATCAAAAGAGAATGCATGAGTATGTGAAAAAGTGAAGAATGGGTAGTTAAATTAGCTTTGAGATTGTACAGGTTGCTATATAGGTTAGGTGGGAAGTTTAAGCTTATCAAAGATTCAAATTCTAGTCCACTTGACCATATATATGCCCTTACCATGACCCTAGCCCCATTACAACCTATGGAAAATTCCTCATGATATTTGTATGCATGCATGAAATAATTGTTGATTGTTAGATGAAAAACAAATCTTAGAAAGCATGATTAGGGGAGAATTGAGTGAATCAACCCCATACACTTGAGTGACTAGAGCGGATACACATCTGGTGAGGGTTCGATTGCTCAATTACATGCTTCCACCTATGATCATCTTTTCTTGCAAGTTTGTGAACTATTTTTAATAACTCAATTCAATTGTGGGTTAGCTTTGATTGCTATTGCTTTAGCCCTTGTGCTTGTATATGTATTCTTGGAAATTGAATTATTTTGACCAAGTAATTGCATTCATTTAGATAGTTGCATATAGGTAGATTGCATGTAGGTAGTTTGCATTGAATAAATGTTGATACCCTTTGTTTCTTTCTTGATTTTAGCATGAAGACATGCTTGGTTTAAGTGTGGAGAGGTTTGATAAACCCTAATTTCGTGGTTTATCTTGTGCTTAATTTAGGAAATTTTATCACCTTTTTCCCACATTTATTCAATGAAATAGCATGGTTTTGTGATTCTCCCTTAATTTGTGCTTAAGTGTAAAAACATGCTTTTTAGGCCCTAAATAGGTGATTTTAATTCACTTTAATTCCATTCGATGCCTTGATGTGTTTATTGAGTGATTTCAGGTTCATAAGGCAAGTATTGGATGGAATAAATGAAGAGAAAAGCATGCAAAGTGGAGAATTCATGAAGAAATGAGCATTTGGAGAATTGAGGGCCACGCGCACGCGTCATCCATGCGTACACGTGCATTGAAGATTTTCAAGCCACGTGCACGCGTCATCCACGCGTACGCGTGAGTAGGAATTTCGGCCAGCGACGCGCACGCGTCATTTACGTGCACGCGTGACACTCAGCACGTGACCCACTTAAAGTGAAATCGCTGGGAGCGATTTCTGAGCTACCCAGGCCCAAATCCAACTCGTTTCTGAGGGTATTTCATGCAAAATTGAAGATTGAGCAAAGGGGGAGCACTTAGTTAGTCATGATGAGCCTTGAGTTAGTTTTCTAGAGAGAGAAGCTCCCTCTTCTCTCTAGAATTAGGTTAGGATGTGGTTAATTTCTCTTAGATCTAGATTTGATTACTTGATTTCATCTTGTTTCCTCTACAATTCCTTGTTCTAATACTTCAATTCTTCTTGTTTCTTTTGTTAATTTTACTTTCATGTCTTTTTTATATTCATGCACTCATGTTGAATTTGGATCTCCTTTAATGCAATTTAATATTTGATGTTCTTTTGATTGTTGATTTGAGTTGTGATCTCACTTTCCTTGCAATTGGTAGTTGGTAGATTTTACTATTTCTTGCAATTTATTATGCTTTCCTTTTATGCCTTCCAAGTGTTTGACAAAATACTTGGTTGGATGTTAGAATAGATTTTGAGCATTCTTGGCTTAGAAAAAAAATTAGGTGATCTTGAGTCATGGATACCCAACCCATATTGGTGATCTAGAGTTGTCAGCTAGTATTATTTCCATTGACTCTAATCTCTTGCTAGTTCAATTGGTGAGTTGATTAGGACGTTTGGATTGAGATTAGCTAGTCTTGTTAGACTTTCTCCGAGTGTGAAGATAATATGTTACTGGTGCACGAAATTGTGATCCCATTAATGTAGTGCTCTTTGTTATTGTATGGAATCATTATTATGGCTCTTTACTATGTGTGGACACAACTCCGTACAACTAACCAGCAAGTGCACTGGGTCGTCCAAGTAATACCTTACGTGAGTAAGGGTCGAATCCCACGGAGATTGTTGGTATGAAGCAAGCTATGGTCACCTTGTAAATCTCAGTTAAGTTGACTCATATGGGCTACAATATATTATGTAATTAAAACATAAAGTAAGGATAGAAATACTTATGTAAATCATAGGTAGGAATTTCAGATAAGCGAATGGAGATGCTTTTCGTTCCTCTGAACCTCTGCTTTCCTGCTATCTTCATCCAATCAGTCTTACTCCTTTCCATGGCTGGCTTTATGTGATACATCACCACTGTCAATGGCTACTTTCGGTCATCTCACGGGAAAATGATCCAATGCCCTGTCACGGCACGGCTAATCGTCTGGAGGCATCACCCTTGTCAATGGCTTCATCTTATCCTCTCAGTGAATAATATGCTCACGCACCCTGTCACGGCACGGCTATTCATCTGTCGGTTCTCGATCATGCTGGAATAGGATTTACTATCCTTTTGCGTCTGTCACTAACGCCCTGCAATCGCGAGTTCGGAGCTCGTCATAGTCATTCAATCATTGAATCCTACTCGGAATACCACAGACAAGGTTTAGACCTTCCGGATTCTCTTGAATGCCGCCATCATTCTAGCTTACGCCACGAAGATTCTGGTTAGGAGATCTAAGAGATACTCATTCTAGCTTTATTTCATGTAGAACGGAGGTGTTTGTCAGGCACGCGTTCATAAAGGAGAAGGATGATGAGCGTCACACATAATCATCACCTTCATCATGTTCTTGAGTGCGAATGGATATCTTAGAAGAGAAATAAAAAGAATTGAATAGAAAACAGTAGTACTTTGCATTAATCTTTGAGGAACAACAGAGCTCCACACCTTAATCTATGGAGTGTAGAAACTCTACCGTTGAAAATACATAAGTGAAAGGTCCAGGCATGGCCGAGATGGCCAGCCCCTCTGATCTAAGAACCAGACATCCAAAGATGATCCTAAGATCCTAAGATGATCAAAAGATGCCTAATACAATAGTAAAAGGTCCTATTTATAATAAACTAGCTACTAGGGTTTACATGAGTAAGTAATTGATGCATAAATCCACTTCCGGGGCCCACTTGGTGTGTGTTTGGGCTGAGCCTGAGTGTTGCACGTGCAGAGGCCATTTGTGGAGTTGAACGCCAGTTTCTGTGCCAGTATGGGCGTTCAACTCTGGTTTTGGATCCTTTTCTGGCGCTGGACGCCAGATTTGGGCAGAAGGCTGGTGTTGAACG
The DNA here is from genome assembly GCF_003086295.3 of Arachis hypogaea. Lineage (NCBI taxonomy): Eukaryota > Viridiplantae > Streptophyta > Magnoliopsida > Fabales > Fabaceae > Arachis > Arachis hypogaea. Next base: position 12,914,573 of record NC_092055.1, read on the forward strand.
CCAGTTTACGTCGTCAATTCTTGGCCAAAGTATGAACTATTATATATTGCTGGAAAGCCCTGGATGTCTACTTTCCAACGCAATTGGAAGCGCGCCATTTCGAGTTCTGTAGCTCCAGAAAATCCACTTTGAGTGCAGGGAGGTCAGAATCCAACAGCATCAGCAGTCCTTCTTCAACCTCTGAATCTGATTTCTGCTCAAGTCCCTCAATTTCAGCCAGAAAATACCTGAAATCACAGAAAAACACACAAAATCATAGTAAAGTCCAGAAATGTGAATTTAACATAAAAACTAATGAAAACATCCCTAAAAGTAACTAGATTCTACTAAAAACATACTAAAAACAATGCCAAAAAGCGTATAAATTATCCGCTCATCACAACACCAAACTTAAATTGTTGCTTGTCCCCAAGCAACTGAAAATCAAATAGGATAAAAAGAAGAGAATATACTATAAATTCCAAACTATCAATGAAACATAGTTTCAATCATATGAGCGGGACTTATAGCTTTTTGCCTCTTGAATAGTTTTGGCATCTCACTTTATCCATTGAAGTTTAGAATGATTGGCATCTATAGGAACTTCAGATTTTGAATAGTGTTATTGACTCTCCTAGTTCAGTATGATGATTCTTGAACACAGCTTCTTTATGAGTCTTGGCCGTGGCCCTAAGCACTTTGTTTTCCAGTATTACCACCGGATACATAAATGTCACAGACACATAATTGGGTGAACCTTTTCAGATTGTGACTCAGCTTTGCTAAAGTCCCCAATTAGAGGTGTCCAGGGTTCTTAAGCACACTCTTTGTTTTTGCTTTGGACCTTGACTTTAACCGCTCAGTCTCAAGTTTTCACTTGACACCTACACGCCACAAGCACATGGTTAGGGACAGCTTGGTTTAGCCGCTTAGACCAGGATTTTATTCCTTTAGGCCCTCCTATCCACTGATGCTCAAAGCCTTGGGATCCTTTTTATTTGCCCTTGCCTTTTGGTTTTAAGGGTTATTGGCTTTTTCTGCTTGCTTTTTCTTTTTCTTTCTATTTTTTTTTCTCTATTTTTTTTTCGCCCTTTTTTTTTTCTGCAAGCTTTGTTCTTTGCTGCTTTTTCTTGCTTCAAGAATCGTTTTTATGATTTTTCAGATTATCAAATAACATGTCTCCTAGTCATCATTCTTTCAAGAGCCAACATATTTAACATTCTTAAACAACAACTTCAAAAGACATATGCACTGTTCAAGCATACATTCAGAAAACAAGAAGCATTGTCACCACATCAATATAATTAGGCTAAGTTCAAGGATAAATTCGAAACTCATGTACTTCTTGTTCTTTTGAATTAAAACATTTTTCATTTAAGAGAGGTGATGGATTCATAGGACATTCATATCTTTAAGACAAAGTTACTAACTACTAATGATCATGTAATGAAGGCACAAACATAGATAAGCACATAACATAGAAAACGAAAAACAGAGAAAGCAAGAACAAGGAATGAATCCACCTTAGTGATGGTGGCGTTTCCTTCTTGAGGAACCAATGATGTCCTTGAGCTCTTCTATGTCTCTTCCTTGTCTTTGTTGCTCCTCCCTCATTGCTTTTTGATCTTCTCTTATTTCATGAAGCATGATGGAGTGCTCTTGATGTTCCACCCTTAGTTGTCCCATATTGGAACTCAATTCTTCTAGGGAGGTGTTGATGTGCTCCCAATAGTTTTGTGGAGGAAGGTGCATTTGAGGCATTTCCGGAATCTCATGGTGAGGAGCTTCTTGCACCTCTTGAGCTCCATGACTGGGCTCTCTTGCTTGCTCCATCTTTTTCTTAGTGATGGGCTTTTCCTCTTTAATGAGGATATCTCCCTCTATGTCAATCCCAGCTGAATTGCATAGGTGGCAAATGAGGTGAGGAAAGGCTAACCTTGCCATGGTGGAGGACTTGTCAGCCACCTTGTAGAGTTCTTGAGGTATAATCTCATGAACTTCCACCTCTTCTCCAATCATGATGCTATGGATCATGATGGCCCGGTCTATAGTAACTTCAGACCGGTTGCTAGTGGGAATGATTGAGCATTGAATAAACTCCAACCATCCTCTAGCAATAGGCTTGAGGTCCAATCTTCTTAGTTGAACCGGCTTGCCTTTGGAGTCAATCTTCCATTGAGCTCCTTCTACACATATGTCCATAAGGACTTGGTCCAACCTTTGATCAAAGTTGACTCTCCTTGTGTAGGGGCGTGCGTTTTCTTCCATGTATGGCAAGTTGAACGCCAACCTCACATTCTCCGGACTAAAATCTAAGTATTTCCCCCGAACCATTGTAACATAGTTCTTTGGATCCGGGTTCTTACTTTGATCATGGTTCTTGGTGATCCATGCATTGGCATAGAACTCTTGAACCATTAGGATACCGACTTGTTGGATGGGATTTGTTAGAACTTCCCAACCTCTTCTTTGAATTTCATGTCGGATCTCCGGATACTCATTTCTTTTGAGTTTAAAAGGGACCTCAGGGATCACCTTCTTCTTGGCCACAACATCATAGAAGTGGTCTTGATGGGCTTTGGAGATGAACCTTTCCATCTCCCATGACTCGGATGTGGAAGCTTTTATCTTCCCTTTCCCTCTTCTAGAGGATTCTCCGGTCTTAGGTGCCATTAATGGTAATGGAAAAATAAAAAAGCTATGCTTTTACCACACCAAACTTAGAATATTGCTCGCCCTCGAGCAATAAACAAAAGAATAGAAGAAGAAGAAGAAGAAATATGGAGAGGGAGAGGGAGATGTGGTTTCGGCTAAGGAGAGTGTAGAGGGTTGTGTTGTGTGAATTTGGTGAAGAATGGAGGTCTTTATATAGGGAATGGAGGGGGGTTAAGGTTCGGCCATATGGGTGGGTTTGGGTGGGAAATTGGTTTTGAATTTTGAAGGTAGGTGGAGTTTATGAGGTAGGTTTATTGGGAAGAGTGGGTGGATGTGAGTGGTGAAGAGGTGATGGGGAAGAGAGTTTGAGGTGATTGGTGAAGGGTTTTTGGGTAAGAGTGTTTATGGGGTTGTGTGAAAGAGAGTGGTGAGAAGAAGTGAGTGGAGGTAGGTGGGGATCCTGTGGGGTCCACAGATCCTGAGTGGATCCTATGGGGTCCACAGATCCTGAGGTGTTCAAGGATTTACATCCCTGCACCCATTAGGCATGTAAAAATGCCTTTGTATCCAACTCTAGGCGTTCAGCGCCAGGTTGGTGGCCATTTTGGGCGTTCAACGCCCATCTGTGTGCCATTTCTGGCGTTGAACGCCAGAACCATGCCTGTTCTGGCGTTCAGCGCCCAGAAGCTGCCCATTTTGGGCGTTCAGCGCCAGAACCATGCTCTGTTCTGGCGCTGAACGCCAGACAGATGCTCCTCCAGGGTGTAATTTTTCTTCTGCTGTTTTTGATTCCGTTTTCAATTTTTATATTTATTTTGTGACTCCACATGATCATGACCCTAAGAAAACATGAAAAACAATAAAAATAAGAATTAGATAAACATTGGGTTGCCTCCCAACAAGCGCTTCTTTAATGTCAATAGCTTGACAGTGGGCTCTCATGGAGCCTCACAGATGTGCAGAGCTTTGTTGAGACTCTCCAACACCAAACTTAGAGTTTGGATATGGGAGTTCAACACCAAACTTAGAGTTTGGTTGTGGCCTCCCAACACCAAACTTAGAGTTTGACTGTGGGGGCTCTGGTTGACTCTGCTTGGAGAGAAGCTTTTTCTGCTTCCTCTCCATGGTTGTAGAGGGAGATCCTTGAGTTTTAAACACAAGGGACTTCTCATTCCATTGAAGGAATATTTCACCTCTGTCAACATCAATCACAGCTCTTGCTGTGGCCAGGAAAGGTCTTCCTAGGATGATGGATTCATCCTCTTCCTTTCCAGTATCCAGGACTATGAAATCAGTAGGTATGTAAAGGCCCTCAACCTTTACTAATACATCTTCTACTTGTCCATAAGCCTGTTTTCTTGAGCTGTCTGCCATCTCCAGTGAGATTTTAGCAGCTTGCACCCCATAGATTCCCAGTTTCTCTATTACAGAGAGGGGCATGAGGTTTATCCCTGAACCAAGGTCACACAGAGCCTTAAAGATCATGGTGCCTATGGTACAAGGGATTATGAACTTTCCTGGATCCTGTCTCTTCTGAGGCAATGTCAGTTGATCCAGATCACTTAGTTCATTGATGAACAAGGGAGGTTCAACTTCCCAAGCATCAATGCCAAATAATTTGGCATTCAGCTTCATGATTGCACCAAGAAACTTGGCAATTTGCTCTTCAGTGACATCCTCATTCTCTTCAGAAGAGGAATACTCATCAGAGCTCATGAAGGGCATAAGGAGGTTCAATGGAATCTCTATGGTCTCTAGATGAGCCTCAGAGTCCTTTGGTTTCTCAGAGGGAAGCTCCTTATTGATCACTGGACGTCCCAGGAGGTCTTCCTCCTTGGGATTCACGTCCTCTCCTCTCCTCACAGGTTCGGCCATGGCGCTTATGTCAATGGCCTTGCACTCTCCTTTTGGGTTCTCTTCTGTATTGCTTGGGAGAGTACTAGGAAGGATTTCAGTGATCCTTTTACTCAGCTGGCCCACTTGTGCTTCCAAATTTCTAATTGAAGACCTTGTTTCATTCATGAAACTTACAGTGGCCTTAGATAGATCAGAGACTAGATTTGCTAAATTAGAAGCATTTTGTTCAGAGTTCTCTGTCTGTTGCTGAGTGGATGATGGAAAAGGCTTGCTATTGCTAAACCTGTTTCTTCCACCATTATTAAAGCCTTGTTGGGGCTTTTGATCCTTCCATGAGAAATTTGGATGATTTCTCCATGTTGAGTTATAGGTGTTTCCATAAGGTTCACCTAAGTAATTTACCTCTGCTATTGCAGGGTTCTCAGGATCATAAGCTTCTTCTTCAGAAGATGCCTCTTGAGTACTGTTGGATGCAGCTTGCATTCCATGCAGACTCTGAGAAATCATATTGACTTGCTGAGTCAATATTTTATTCTGAGCCAATATGGCATTCAGAGTATCAACCTCAAGAACTCCCTTCTTCATAGGCGTCCCATTACTCACAGGATTCCTTTCAGAAGTGTACATGAACTGGTTATTAGCAACCATGTCAATGAGTTCTTGAGCTTCTGCAGGCGTTTTCTTTAGGTGAATGGATCCACCTGTAGAAGTGTCCAATGACATCTTTGATAACTCAGATAAACCATCATAGAATATATCCAGGATGGTCCATTCTGAAAGCATGTCAGAAGGACACTTTTTGGTCAACTGTTTGTATCTTTCCCAAGCTTCATAGAGGGATTCACCTTCTTTCTGTCTGAAGGTTTGAACATCAGCTCTAAGCTTGCTCAGCTTTTGAGGAGGAAAGTACTTGGCTAAGAAAGCCGTGACCAGCTTATCCAAGAGTTCAGGCTGTCTTTGGGTTGAGAATCCAACCATAATCTAGCTCTGTCTCTTACAGCAAAAGGGAAAAGCATGAGCCTGTAGACTTCAGGATCTACTCCATTAGTCTTAACAGTATCACATATCTGCAAGAATTCAGTTAAGAACTGAAAAGGATCTTCAGATGGAAGTCCATGAAACTTGCAGTTCTGCTGCATCAGAGAAACTAACTGAGGTTTCAGCTCAAAGTTGTTTGCTCCAATGGCAGGAATGGAGATGCTTCTTCCATGTAAATTAGAATTAGGTGCAGTAAAGTCACCAAGCATCTTCCTTACATTATTATTATTTTCGGCTGCCATCTCCTCTTCCTGTTCGAAAATTTCTGAAAGGTTATCTCTGGATTGTTGTATTTTAGCTTCTCTTAATTTTCTCTTCAGAGTCCTTTCAGGTTCTGGATCTGCTTCCACAAGAATGTTCTTATCCTTGCTCCTGCTCATATGACAAAGAAGAAGGCACAGAAAAATAATAATAATAATGGAGATCCTTTATACCCCAGTATAGGGATCCCTGTGTGAGTGGAAGAAGAGGGGGAGACAAAGAATGTAATATAATGGAAGAAACACAGCTGTGAGGATGGAAGAGAGGTGAGATGAGATGTTAGGATATGAATGAATAAATAGAATGAGATGAGAGAGAAGGAGGGAATTTTCGAAAATTAATTTTGAAAAGGAGTTAGTGATTTTTGAAAATAGTTTTTGAAAAATGTTAGTGATTTTCGAAAATTAAGATTTAAAAAAATAAAATAATTAATAAATTAAAAAGAAATTTTGAAAAAGGGGGAAGATATTTTCGAAAATGAGAGAGAGAGAGTTAGTTAGGTGGTTTTGAAAAAGTTAAGAAACAAACAAAAAGTTAGTTAGTTAGTTGAAACAAATTTTGAAAACCAATTTTGAAAAGATAAGAAGTTAGGAAGTTAGAAAAGATATTTTGAAAAGATATTTTTGAAAAAGATAAGATAAGAAGATATTTTTGAAAAGATTTGATTGAAATTAGTTTTGAAAAAGATTTGATTTTTAAAATCACAATTAATGACTTGATTCATAAGAAATCACAAGATATGATTCTAGAACTTAAAGTTTGAATCTTTCTTAACAAGCAAGTAACAAACTTCAAATTTTTGAATCAAAACATTAATTGATTATGTTATTTTCGAAAATTTGATATAAAAATAAGAAAAAGATTTTTGAAAAATATTTTTTTAATTTTCGAAAATAACTAAGAATTTTGAAAAAGATTTGATTTTTGAAAAAGATTTTGAAAAAGATAAGATTTTCAAATTGAAAATTTGATTTGACTCATAAGGAACAACTTTGATTTTTAAAATTTTTTGAAAAAGTCAACTCAATTTTCGAATTTGATGAGAGAAAAAGGGAAAGATATTTTTTGATTTTTGAATTTTTATGATGCAAGAGAAAAATACTAAAAGGATGCAATGCATGAAATTTTTAGATCAAAACGATGAATGCATGCATGAATGCTATGAATGTCAAGATGAACACCAAGAACACTATGAAGAACATCAAGAACATATTTTTGAAAAATTTTTTAATGCAAAGAAAACATGCAAGACACCAAACTTAGAATTCTTTAATGCTTAGACACTAAGAATTCAAGAATGCATATGATAAACATGAAAAGACACAAAACAAAAAATCATCAAGATCAAACAAGAAGACTTACCAAGAACAACTTGAAGATCATGAAGAACACTATGAATGCATGAATTTTCGAAATATGCAAGATGCATATGCAAGTGACACCAAACTTATAATGTGACTCAAGACTCAAACAAGAAACAGAAAATATTTTTGATTTTTATGATTTTCTAAATTTTTTTTTTTTTGGATTTTTCGAAAATTAATAGAAAAGGGAAAATAAGGATTCTAAAATTTTTAATATGAATTCCAGGAATCCTGCATTCTTAGTCTAAAGCTTCAGTCCAGGAATTAGACATGGCTCCTAGCCAGCCAAGCTTTCAATGAAAGCTCCGGTCCAAAACACTAGACATGGCCAATGGCCAGCCAAGCTTCAGCAGGTGATTGAGGATCAGCAGCAGGTTGATTAGCAATAACTAGCTTGCTCTTGATAACAAATTGCAAGCCTCAGTCCAAATAAATTTAGACATGGCTTTACAGCCGGCCAGGCTTCACATGCTTCATGAAACACTAGAATTCATTCTTAAAAATTTTGAATAAAATTTTGAAAACATTTTTATTTTTTTCGAAAACAGATGAAAAATTTTTTTGAAAATATTTTTGAAAAATTTTTGAAAAGAAAACAAAACGAAAAGAAAATTACCTAATCTGAGCAACAAGATGAACCGTCAGTTGTCCAAACTCAAACAATCCCCGGCAACGGCGCCAAAAACTTGGTGCACGAAATTGTGATCCCATTAATGTAGTACTCTTTGTTATTGTATGGAATCATTATTATGGCTCTTTACTATGTGTGGACACAACTCCGTACAACTAACCAGCAAGTGCACTGGGTCGTCCAAGTAATACCTTACGTGAGTAAGGGTCGAATCCCACGGAGATTGTTGGTATGAAGCAAGCTATGGTCACCTTGTAAATCTCAGTTAAGTTGACTCATATGGGCTACAATATATTATGTAATTAAAACATAAAGTAAGGATAGAAATACTTATGTAAATCATAGGTAGGAATTTCAGATAAGCGAATGGAGATGCTTTTCGTTCCTCTGAACCTCTGCTTTCCTGCTATCTTCATCTAATCAGTCTTACTCCTTTCCATGGCTGGCTTTATGTGATACATCACCACTGTCAATGGCTACTTTCGGTCATCTCACGGGAAAATGATCCAATGCCCTGTCACGGCACGGCTAATCGTCTGGAGGCATCACCCTTGTCAATGGCTTCATCTTATCCTCTCAGTGAATAATATGCTTACGCACCCTGTCACGGCACGGCTATTCATCTGTCGGTTCTCGATCATGCTGGAATAGGATTTACTATCCTTTTGCGTCTGTCACTAACGCCCTGCAATCGCGAGTTCGGAGCTCGTCACAGTCATTCAATCATTGAATCCTACTCGGAATACCACAAACAAGGTTTAGACCTTCCGGATTCTCTTGAATGCCGCCATCATTCTAGCTTACGCCACGAAGATTCTGGTTAGGAGATCTAAGAGATACTCATTCTAGCTTTATTTCATGTAGAACGGAGGTGTTTGTCAGGCACGCGTTCATAAAGGAGAAGGATGATGAGCGTCACACATAATCATCACCTTCATCATGTTCTTGAGTGCGAATGGATATCTTAGAAGAGAAATAAAAAGAATTGAATAGAAAACAGTAGTACTTTGCATTAATCTTTGAGGAACAGCAGAGCTCCACACCTTAATCTATGGAGTGTAGAAACTCTACCGTTGAAAATACATAAGTGAAAGGTCCAGGCATGGCCGAGATGGCCAGCCCCTCTGATCTAAGAACCAGACGTCCAAAGATGATCCTAAGATCCTAAGATGATCAAAAGATGCCTAATACAATAGTAAAAGGTCCTATTTATAATAAACTAGCTACTAGGGTTTACATGAGTAAGTAATTGATGCATAAATCCACTTCCGGGGCCCACTTGGTGTGTGTTTGGGCTGAGCCTGAGTGTTGCACGTACAGAGGCCATTTGTGGAGTTGAACGCCAGTTTCTGTGCCAGTATGGGCGTTCAACTCTGGTTTTGGATCCTTTTCTGGCGCTGGACGCCAGATTTGGGCAGAAGGCTGGCGTTGAACGCCAGTTTACGTCATCAATTCTTGGTCAAAGTATGGACTATTATATATTGCTGGAAAGCCCTGGATGTCTACTTTCCAACGCAATTGGAAGCGCGCCATTTCGAGATATGTAGCTCCAGAAAATCCACTTTGAGTGCAGGGAGGTCAGAATCCAACAGCATCAGCAGTCCTTCTTCAACCTCTGAATCTGATTTCTGCTCAAGTCCCTCAATTTCAGCCAGAAAATACCTGAAATCACAGAAAAACACACAAAATCATAGTAAAGTCCAGAAATGTGAATTTAACATAAAAACTAATGAAAACATCCCTAAAAGTAACTAGATTCTACTAAAAACATACTAAAAACAATGCCAAAAAGCGTATAAATTATCCGCTCATCAGTTACATTCTTCCATCGTCAGGGATGACGTAATAAGATAAATTCTTATTAATTATTGTTATTAGTGACTAGGATAGAAAGCCTACATTCTCAACCCTTGCCATGAATGTCTCTCTTCATTACTTGCTTTCTTTACTTGCTTGATTTACTTTTCTTGTCATTTAATTTCTTGCCCCTTTTATCAATCAAACCCCCTTGCACCTTCATAGCCAATAATTAACCACTTCATTGCAATTTCTTGTGAGACGACTCGAGGTTTAAATACTTCGGTTAATTCTTATTGGGATTTGTACTTGTGACAACCAATATTTTTGCATGTGAGGATTCTTTGTCGGTTTAGAACTATACTTGCAACGAGATTTCATTTGTGAAATCCTAAACCATACAAAGAAACCGATCATCATTTACCAAAGACTACAATCGTATATCTAATTTTGAGAATCATGTACTTCATATTTTGGACATAAATTAATCATGTAGACAGCAAACATGCTTTTCCTCTTTGACCTAGCAACAACAAAAGCTTACTAGCAAATTCAGTCAAAGTAAACAGTAAGCAAGCAAAAACATCAATACCTTGCAATTTGCAGCATCCTTAGAAATCTACATTGCTCTCCATTCATCAGCTTCTCGGCCAATGCAATGAAATTCCTCTCGCTCCTATATTTTTTATTTTTTGACAGAGAAAGGATTATGGAACCAAACATAGAACGAGTTTCAAGAAACGGCTATAATAAAGGGCAATGAAAACATCTCACAAAAACAAAGGGAAAGTAACCTTTGCTAGCATTTCTGCAATACGCTTCCTTTTCTTCTTCTGCCAGTGCTTATTTCTTTTGGACTTGTACACTTTATTCGCAAACCTTGTAGTCGCAGATTTCTCCTCCCATGGACTTGCTTCATGCGCAACATATCTGAATGGCTCCAACGCAGATCTTAACTTTGACATCAAATAATTTTCTGCTTCAACTGCCAACGATTATTGGGATTCTATATTAACCCTTATGTCTTGCAAATATTCTTGAAAACCAGGCAGATAAGTTTCGTTAGATCCATGTTTCACATCTTCTAACGACACTTTACCATCTTTGATCATCATTAACATCTCTAGCTCCTTCTGCGTAAGAAAAACAACAAGTTTATTATTTTGATAAGAATGTAATTGACTAGCTTACAACATAAAAGCTATTAATTTTGTAGAAACATTAAGTTTAAAAAAGTGAAATAATATATAAAGCCAAAAAAAGATATATTGCCTTTGCAAGATTAAGAGTATCCTGCAATTCTCTGAGGTGTTTACAAACATTTCGATTTTGCCAAAATGAATTGAATTTGGTGGTTCAAGAGGTAACATTGGAAACTGAGGAGATCCAAGAGGATGAGGTGATGGTACAAACTGAAAATGAAATGGATTCATTTCTTTTAAGAATACCGTACTCTGTAATTCAGAGACTAACTCTAAATAAATAAATAACCAAAAGAAGAAACAAAATCAACAAATAAAACAAAAAAAACCATGATATTCATAATCAAATTATAAAATATTGAAACAACTTCATTCCAAAGTGATAGAAACATAAAATTACCAAAATACAAAGATTCATAACAGTGTAAATTCCTTCTCCCAGGTTACACATAAAGAGGTTCAGCGTCAAGCATGTAAAACAATGAAATCATAGGTGTAACACTAATAAGTTCATTCTAAAATCACCTGAGTAAATCTATGTGGCATGGATATTACTAATAAATATTGAAGAACTAGTTTTGTAAATGAAAAATGGCAGAACAAAGTAGGAAACTAACTTCAATGCTGTTCTAAGGCAGCTCTCTGGTTTGCTGATCGCCTTCTGCGCAGTAGTGGGGTGTTTTTAGACGAATTGGACTTATTTTCTTTTTAACGACTTTTTTATTTGGGTCTACGCACTATAATAAGATGAACGCTTTGGACTTTTAATCACAGTCTAAGCAAATAAAGTCTAAGTTAATAACCAAAAGTAAGTTTAAATAAAATTTAATTTCTTATAAAATACTTTTTTAATAATTTCTACAAAAAAAAAATTTGGTTATATAAATTTTTAAACTTGCCTATCTTACTCTATCAGCAACTAAAGTAGTAGGTTAAATATTGATGTAATTTGTTTTGCCATGTAAGTATTTACTTTTTTTATGTCAATGTTTAATCTAACACAACTTTAGGTAATATAATATATAAACGCTAAAAACAAAAATAGATCATTTTTAAATTTTACCTAGAATAATATAAAAAATTAAATTATAAAATAAAAATCTAAAAGAATATATTTCATATAAATAATAAACTTCTTTGAAGATTGACGGAAATGAATATAAATGTTAGTATAAAAAAGCTTTTTTTTTATAAATTAAATGAAGAAAATGAAGATTTTTGACCGCTTTGTCGATTTTGGCATAATCTTTCGTGCACATTCTCGTAGAGAAAGAAATTTGTATCCTTTTTAGCAACATCCTTGAAAATTCTAAAATTTGTTTATTACTTGTCTAAATAAAAGTAATAGATTAAATGTTGACGTAGTTTCTTTTGCCATGTTAGTATTTATTTTTGTTACGTTAATATTTAATCTAACACAATGTTAGGCAATATAATATATAAATGACAAATATAAAAATAGATAATTTTTAAATTTTACTTAGACCAATACAAAGAAATAAATTACAAAAATAAAAATCTAAAAAAATATTTCATATAAATAAAAAACTTATTTAAAGATTGATGGAAGTGAATATAAACATTAGTATAGAAAAGCGCATTTCTCTAAATTAAATGAAAACGAGAAGTTTTGGTGACAATCTTGTCGACTGTAGCATAATCTTTTATGGACACATTTCTACAAAGAAAGAGATTCGTGTCCTCTCTAACAACATTTTTGAATTCTATAATTTTTTATTACTCATCTAAATTAAAGTAATATGTTAAATGTTGATGTAAGTCGTTTTCCGTTGCTAGTATTTACATTTGTTACGTCAATATTTAATTTAACACAATGTTAGGTAATATAATATATAAATGATAAAAATAAAAATAGATAATTTTTAAATTTTACTTATATCAATATAAACAAATAAATTATAAAAATAAAATAAAAAGCTTATTTAAAAATTAATGGAAGTGAACATAAATATTAGTGTAGAAAACGACTATTTTTTCTATATGGAGATAATTTGAGTGTTTTGGTTGGAAATTGGCCTTTTTGGTATAATTGCATGTCGATGCATGCTGTAGGTAGAGCAGACCCAACACGCAGGTCACGTGTTGAGTTAGCACGCAGAGCACATGCTGGATATGTATTCAGATTGGGGCCAACACACAAGGGTGTGTTGGACACGTGTTAGCTATTGATTCGATGTGATTCCAACATGTGACATGCGTAGTGGGTGCTCTGCCTATAAAAATCGAAATTTGTTACTATTTTACTTTATTACGAGAAAAGTATTTTAGTGTATTATTGGTGTGATGGAGGGTCTTGCAAATATATTGGTGTACCACAATGGGGAGATTATACGAAATACACATGAGAAAGAAAGATTCGCATATAAGAATCTGTTTTTGTTTGTGTAAGACCCAAAATCTTTGAAAAGTCTTATTATGATCAAGTCTCAAATCATATAGTTATTTATAGTCTTAATTTCAGAAATCATTTTATTAAAGATAATTAAGGCAAGTTTTGATTTATTGAATTTGAGATGAGTTATGATTATTATCCAATTTCATAATTATTGGATTATTTTCTATATTTGAATTATAAAGTTGGTAGCTGTGAAATAATGAATATTTTATATGATTTGGATTAGATAAGTAATATTTTGAATATTAATACTGCTATTTTGGAAATTAAATAAATTAAGTATATTATTTCTAATTATTTGGTTGGGACATTTTATTGAAAATAAAGTGTAAAATTGATGATCAAATGGTATTTTTATACATTATTATTGTTGGATTAGAATTTATTTCTCATTACTATATTATCCCTATTTTAAGTGAAATTACTAAAATGCCCATGCCCTTAACCCTAATTTTTGAAAATGAAGCCCTAACCCTAAAACCCTAACCTATGACCCGGTAACCCATTGTTTCCCCATGCCCCAGCTGCAGCCAAAACCCCCTTCTTCCTAACTCAGCAGCAGCATTTCTTTTCCATGATGGAAAAGGAAAACAGAAACAGAAAAGGGAGAGGGAGTCTAAGTCATGCCAGGGGAAGAGAAGAGGGAGGGGCGAGCCAGCGTCGGTGGGCCTTGCCATCGCCTCCAAGCTGCTCGCCGTTCGCCACCAACGTCAAAGAAGTGGTATGACTTGTGAGTGAGAAGGACGTGGGTTGAAGCCATCGTCATTGCTGGCACCGAGAAAGAGAGACTGCGCGACAATGAAGGAAGGGCACATCGGCCAGAGACACGAGGAGCACGACCCACTGCGCCGTCGTCGATCCCTTGCCGTCGAGCTCGAAGGAGCAGGGGGAAACGACGTTGGGTTTGAGAGAGACATAGGTGGTGCGACACCAGGGAGGAGGCGAGCTGTTCGCGCCACCATTGCCGAGCCATAGCGCCGCCAACGCTGGGTCTCTCACTGCTGTGCGAGACCGCCACCATTACTAGGGAACGATGCTGCCAAGGGACCCGCGGAGAGAGTGTGAAGGTGCGGCAGTCGTGGGTAATTGCTGCAATGTCGCCGTTGTGCTGTCGAGAGGGAAGCCACCGGGTCGTACAGAGGAGAGGAGGCAGAACCGCACCCAGCCACCGCCGCTTCCGCCGCCATGAAACCCCACAGCGCCTCTGGTTGCCGGAAAACGGTGGTGGATGTTGGGGCTGGGTTAGCGCCGCCACTGCTGCTGGACGTTTCGAGCTGCTCCGCCGTCTCTGCCGCCGGAGAATGCAGCTTAGTCACCGGAAAAGCCCTGCCGGTAAGGGTCCTTGCATTTGGTCTTCATTCCTTTCTATTCATGGGTCTTTATCGTCATGACGTTGTTGTGCAGTCGCGGTTGTCGGAGTCTTTCATTTGCCGCTGCCGCTTGAGGTGGTTGACGGAGCCGTTGCCAGGTTGATATGGAGCTGCGGCTGTTTTGTTAGTTCAGTAAGTATTTGTATTTCGAAAAGCCTCGCGTTAGTATTCTGTTATGTTCGGTTAATGAATATGAGTTTTGATAACGTAGGGTCGAGTCCTGATTATTGTATGTTGCGATTAGTGTTGCTATGGTTATTGCGAACGTGACTGGGAGCTGAGGTTTTGGTTGCTGTCAGTTCAGGTTGAGGCGGAAAGGACTCTGTGAGGCGTTTGGGTTATGGAATTGCGTTTTGTGGTAGGGGCGCTTTCCAAAACTATATTTTATATATTGGAATTATTACATATGGATACTGATGTGAGTGAATGTGTATTTGGTGATTGTATCGGCCTTATGTATGGCTTGATTTGCCTTGGTTGGTTATGAACGTCTGTTGGTTGAATTGTTGTGTGGTTTTGTGAAACGAAATGCTTTTCAAGTTGATTCTTTTAAAGCTTTGAGATCGAGTTTAACCTGTTGAGAATTGATTTTAGTTAATTTTATTGAGAATGTGAAAAATAGAATCCACTCTTGAATTCAGCCTGGCTTGCTTTAAATGATTTGGTTTGATAAATGATTGTTGCTGAACAGTTTCTTTAAAGCTTTGGTAATGAGTTAATTTGGTTGATATTGGTGTGATTTTGAAACGGTTTCTTTGAGATATGCCAATGAGGCGACTGTTGGATTTAGTTTGATTTTGAATTGATTTTGGATTCTGGACTGTTGAAAAGGATTGTGGAACGGTTTAGTTGGGACCCGAACTGGGTGGCAAAGTCCAAGTTTTAGGGGAGATGCTGCCGAAATTTCTATGAAATCCGAGTATTTATTGAAATATTTTCTGGAAAAATGATGAGTTAAAGATTTCTACTATTTTATCTGAATTATTAAGAAAGGGGTGACTTATGCTTTTGAAATGAATTATTAGAAAGGAAATTGTGATTTAGTCTTATTTCTTAAGCAAAGTATTACATTTCCCTTGTGAACAAGTTATTTAAATGAAACTTAAGCTTTAAGGCTGCTTGAATGTGAAAAGGGTTTATGCATTTGGATTTGACTTGGGGGTTTCAATTAAAGAAGTTTCAATGGCTTTGAAAGAACCCGAGCGTCTATTGACAAGTCTCATTTTAAAGTGTTTTGGGAAAGGTTTTAAGTACTCCTTGAGTTCTGAATTTTTATAAGACTAAAACAATTTCTGAGCAGTTGAAACGCTTTAGAATTTCCTCATGTGGTTGAAGTTGATTTTTGTTTAAGTAAAAGAAACGGCTTTGAAAAGAGTAATTGACTTTATGACTCTGTATGGCTTAGATCCTATTTTGTTACTCAAATCAGGAAGCCAATGTTTTAATGATTTTAAGTGAATTTGAGAAAATGAGTTATATTAATTTTCCCTAAAGACTTGGGACTCTGCCGAGAAACTTTGTTATAAAATCCCATTGTTGGATGGATGATTCTGAATGTTTCAAAATGAATCTTTAACTTTCCATGGTTATGGAAGTTTTGAAAAGAGGATGCCGAGAGTGGCATGGTTTTAAAAGGGGAATTTACCTTGAGTAAAAGTGGCTTATGAGCCTGAGATGATTTGAGAAATGAGATCTTTAAAGCCAAGGCTGAAAAGAGTTGAAACTTGATTTCAAAGTGAAATGATTTGGGAAAAAGTGATTTATGGCTTAAATGCCGGTTTTATGAATTGATGATGTTGAATGTGGAAGTAATGTTTTGTTGTGAGCCGGAATGGCTGTGTATGATTATAAATATTGGTTGGTTCTGGATTGAACCGTGAGCCGGAATGGCTGTGTACGATATGAATATTGGCTGGTTCTGGACTGAACCGTGAGCCGGATGGCTGAGATGGATGTTGATCCATGGATGAGATTGAATGCATGTATATGCTGAATCATTGATAAATGTGAATGTTGCACTTCCACTATCAGAGATAAGAGTTTCCCTGGGAGAAAGCAGTGGCTAGCCACCACGTGCTCCAGGTTGAGGCTCAAAGCTCTTTTTACCCTATGTCGTCAGGGTGGCCGGGCACTGTGAAAGCCCCGGATGAGCTCACCCCCATAAATATTCACCAGTGAGGGTAATGGATGTGGATCATGATTATGATCAAGTTTATATTAAGTATAACTTGAGTTGGGGAGACACGACAGAGGGACAGTCCAATGGTTAGCTACCAGGACTTGTCGGGTTGGCTCTATAACCGACAGATGATATCATCAGCCACTAGGAACAGGCATGCATCATATGCATTTATGTGACATTATTTGGGTGTGCATATTGTACTTCGTTTGCCTTTGTGACTATTTGAGATTATCTGCTACTTGCTCTACTTGCTGTAACTGTTTGTTTGTGCTTGAACCTCCTATATGTGTTTGCAACTGGGACTCTGTTGGATTGTGGTGATTGGTTGTTGTTGGATTGTTGGGCCTAGGGCCGTGGTTGAAATGAGACGGACCGATGGTTGGTTTCGATTTTGTGTTTCTGATTTGGAATAGTATGAAAGGCTATTTTTGGTTTAGCATAGATAAACCTTTTGAAAGGCTTTCGAAATATTGTTTTAAATGAACAATTTCCTCTTTCAGAAAGGATTTCAGATTTTCTCTTTTATTGTAAACCGTGATTTTTGAAAAGAGGCATAAACGGTTATTAATCACTGGTACGGTTTATCTTCACGTATCCTATTACAGTAATTCCCAAAAACCCTCTACTGAGAACCCTTTCGAGGATGATGTTCTCACCCCCTACATTTTTCCCCTTTCAGGATATGGGCGCAGAAGTCACGAAGAGTTTATTTAGTTGTTGTTGAAATGCTCTGTATTGCTTTAGACTATTATTTGTACCCTCGCCTTTATCTTGAGATATTCTGTAAGAGGGATAGGATATATATATATATATATATATATATATATATATATATATATATATATATATATATATATATATATGGATGTACTCTTTATGAGTTTTGTAAGTTGTATGGTATCTATGGATGTATGTTATCGGATGAAAGTATTTTTGGGAGCGGTATTGCGGTTTAAAGTTTCAAACAGGCTCATATTTTAGTATTAAATAATATAAAAGTCGTCGTAATGTCCGAGCTATCAGAGTCGCGCAGCCGGAAGCGTGAGCTTTGGTAGTTAGGGTGTTACAGTTTGTGGTTCCATGCACTGTGATGTTCGCTGAACTATAGTACAATCTCTATCAAAGCATAGTGATGTTTTAAAGAGAGTTGGCAATATTCTCTATAGGAGTCCTGTTCCGAGGGTTACCTGAAACTGGAGGTCGATCTCGGACGAGATCTTCCGTACTGGTCGGAGATAACGTGTCCGGCTGGCTGATGAATGCCGGAGCTGTTGTATTCGACTTGTTGGACTTGCTGCACTGCTGATCCTTGGCCACCGGAAGGTGGGGGGTACCTGCAAGAGACTTCGATGCTTAAGTTAGCACGGGTATTAAGCAGGTTTTACATAGAATCAAAGTATGAGTTATACCTGGGTGCTTCAGTGTATTTATAGTAGTGTGGGTTGACCTTTCTAATAAGATAAGTTAGTTATCTTATCTTATCTTATCTTACTTTAAGTGAAGTCAGCTTATCTTCAAGGGAACCGCCTTTATCTCTATAGGCTTGGATTGCCTTTGGATTTGGGTCGTGTTCCTCTATTTGGGCCCTTTATTGGGCTTTTCTGTCGATTTAGCCGACCTCTTGAGAAGAGGTCAAGTAGCCTGACCTGAAGAGGTCGGTCGCTTTGTCGCCAATCATCCCAGGTCGGATAGCTCGACCCAGGGTATGAACAGTGCCCCTGCTTGAGCTCGGTCTTTTTGCTGAGGTCGAGTCTTTGACTTCAGTCCTTCTTTGGCGAAGCCGAACTCAAGCATTTTGTCGATTCCTTTCTTTGTAGAGTCTTTTTGAATGTGGAACGTTTTCCTTAAAAGCGCGCGCTTTTATATCGGCGCTTTGGAAACGTGCGAGGGTTTAATACCCTCATTAATTGACTTTAAATGTCCCGTTTCCCTTGGTTTTATTTTGAATTTTGCCATCAGAAACGGTTTCTCTTCTTCGTTCCTCTTCGTAACTTCTCCCTTTACTCTCTCATTTTCTGTTTTTCCTTAGAGTTCACAGTTTCTTCCTGCGACGCCTGCTCTTCTACTGCTTTCTGTGGAAAAGGAGTGATTTTGGGTTTCTCCTTCTGTCTTCTTCCGGCGAATTTTTTCCGTTCGAAGGGTGGCTCTGTCGCTTCTTGCTCTTCAGCTTTCTTTCGAGGTTTTCTTCTATTTTCCAGGTTCGATTTTTCCTCCTATGTCATTTTTATGCCTATTTTGAGAAAGTTTTTATCTTAGTTGGGAAAAGTTTGGATCTTTCTACTTTCTGCTGTGCCTGATCACTGTGCGTTTCGTAATTTCTTCGTCTTTTGCATGGTCTTTTTTGCTTTTCCTGTTGCTTGATACCTTTAGGGTTTTTGCATGTTGTGAATGCTTTTGATTTTGAAGCTTTGGAATGATAATTTTGTCTGATTCTGAAAAAAGGTTGCATCTTTGGTGATTTTTGCTTGTATGTTTGCTGTTGTTTCTTGCTGATAGACTGTAGGAAGATGATTTTCTGTTTTGTTTGTGTTTTGTCTTTCTCCTATGAAAAATGCTTGCTGTTTGAGGTCTTCTATTCTTGTTTGCGGGATGCCGGGACGTAAGTAGATTTTCCTTGATACCTCGCTTTGTTACTGCCTCCAAAGGATGCCCCAGAAGTTTTAGTTTGAGTCTTGGGGCTTCCTTTTTCTGTGTATTCGCCCGCCGAGATGTTTTTGAGTAATACATTCTTCTTTTCTTTTGTAGGGTTTAGTTGGCCTCATGTTTTCCCGAAATAACGTTGTATAGATGCCTTCCCGGGTTCCTGAGGGTATAGCCGATTGGGTGGACTCGATGGTTCTTATGTGTGTCTCTCTGGTTGATTCTGAATTTTGTGCCAGCTTAGACAGTTTCATAGTGTTTTGTAATTTATGATGGAAGACTATAGCTTGTCTCCTTTCTGATGAAAGTCTGCTTTTCTACTCTTGTTGATGATCGCTTCTTTTATGTTTATGATTTTTTTTCATCGCTGGGTATCACTTTTTTACTATTTGAGATCTGTTTGTTTATGTTCCCTTAACTTCAAAATTCCTGGGTTTCATATTTTCCATGTTGTGAATGGTTTTTATTCCTGTTCTATCTCTCTTTTTCTAGTTTGTCTTGACTAAGCCCCGGTGTGGTAAAAAAGAAGTCAGCTTGGGGTCTCCTTCCATTCCACCCAGGGAAAGAAGGTCTTTTCTATGTTTGACGAGTCGTTCCGTGATTTTAAAAACTACTTATTTCAAAGTCCGAACTGTTGAAGGAGCTCGGCCCTTTTTTCTGGATGAAAATGACGAACCTGCTTTTCCCTTGGAATGGCAAAAAGATATGAGGGGTCTCTAGATATGCGTGAAAAATGCTGGGATGAGGCTGAACGAGCCTTCGTGACTGTCTTGGAAGATCGCTGGGGTCATCCTCCCCATCTCGACACAAAGAAATTTCTAAACCAATCTTTCTCTTCTTTAAACTGAACTGGGGTATCTTGTGTTTATCTGTTTATGTTGCTTGTAGCTGCCTTTCCGACTTATCCGACTTGTAGCTTAACTTCTGTTTTATTTGCAGAGGCAATGAAGAATAATGAAGCTATGAAAGCTTTTTAAGAGGGGCGCAGAGGGCGACCGCTGCCAGGAATATTGCGGCCAAGGCGGCTGGGGAGGGGTCCTCCCAAATGCGCGGAAGCCATCAGTGCGAGTTCTCCTGGGGTGAAGAAGGTGGTCCCTACACCCCGAGTTCATTTGGTGATCCTCACCCCACTTCTGCCCTCCATCTGTTGCTCCTCCCAATAAAAACAAAAACAGCCGAGCCCTTTGACCTCGATGCCCTGATTTCAATGCATTGAGTTTGTGGATCAACAATCGTCCCTACGCTCCCTTCTACGGATGATGTGTCCATCCTCCATCACTTGGATTTATGGCGAAATACGTAAAGATGGCGTATATGGCGGCCGCCATATATCGGACTGCCTCCTACA
>NC_092055.1:14436312-14533720 GCF_003086295.3 Arachis hypogaea
GCGTCAGCTGTTGGTAAACCGATCCGCATCGATTTAGCCACCAAGTCTGCAGAAAGGGGAAAGTATGCAAGAGCATGTGTGCAAATTAACTTGGGACTTCCAGTCATAAAAAAGATTCAAGTTGATGGTCATATGTATGACATAGAATATGAGCACTTGAATTTAATTTGTGAAAAATGTAGCTGCTTTGGGCATGTAACAAGAGAATGTGCGAAAGAGAACAACAATGACATTGGGAAGGAAACCATGGTGAAGGAGAAAAATTTGTCGTCACTGTTTTCGGTGGATAACAATGAGAAAACGACAGAAGGTAGTCAAATCCCAGTAAAAAATCAAAATTCAACTTTTGAATTTGGAATTAATGCCAAATCAATTCCAATTATGGAGAAGCATGGAGCAGCGGGTCTTGTGCATGATAATTTACAAGAATCACGCATGGATAGGGATACTCAAGCAAAAGAGGATGAATGGGTTACAGTTAGTAGAAAAGGCAAGGAAAAAGTGGGTAAAGGCCCCAATGTAGTGCCAAAAAAAGCCAATGTAGCAATATGCTCCAATTTGGTGAGTAAGAAATTTTCTTTTGGGTCTAATAAAATGCATGCTGGATCCTCATCAAATGCAAAGGTGAAGTCTTTATCAAATGCAAAGGTGGAGCCTAAGGAAAAGAAAGATCCTCCATCCACACTTGGCTCTTTGGGAACAACTCAGGTGGCTTTCAAGGATCAGAGTACTCCTTTTTTTAAAGCAGGGCACAAAAGGCAGCGTCCTATTTCGCTTCAAAACTCACCTATTGAAGCATTGTCAACGGATTCTCGAGTACAAAAAGAGCTTGATAAAGCTAGTGCAACAACAAACTTGGAGAACCAACCTCAACAGAAGAATGATGGTTCTGCAACGCAAGGCCACCAGAAGACAATTGAAGACAGGGGTCCATCAACGTGAGGTAGAATGATTATAAATTCCAATTATTTAATTTATTTTTATGGATTGTGACCATTTAAATATTATTAGTTGGAATGTAAGGGGAGCGTCAAATAAGATGTCTCGGGTGCACTGTAAGGAGTTAGTACGAAAATTTCAACCAACTTTTTTTATTTTGGTGGAAACTCATATTGGGTTTGAAACTATGAAAGAATTTTGGGGGAGATTAGGCTATTATCCTGTAGGGATTGTAGATGCTGTTGGACATAAGGGAGGAATTTGGTTCCTCTCTGCTAATTTAAAATTTTCTTGTAAAATTCTTTGGGCTATGAATCAATGTGTAACTTTGGAAATTGATGGTGGTGGGCGAAGATGGATTTGCAGTGCGGTTTATGGCAGCCCTCAAGCCACTAATAGAGTAGAATTATGGAGTCATCTGCTTGATATTGGTTTGTGCATTCAGGACCCATGGGTGGTGGTTGGGGATTTTAATGATATTTTGAGTGTTCATGAGGTGAAGGGGGGTAATTACTATCCGACTCGCAGTAGTGTCTTTGCAAGTACTCTAGATTCTTGTGGTCTTTTTGATCTGACAACCTCTGGAAGACGGTTTACTTGGTTCCGTAAAATTCAAGGAAACAGAGAAATTGCAAAGAGATTAGATAGAGCTTGCTGTACTGCAGAATGGCGTCTTCTTTTTCCAGAAGCTTTTGTTGAAGTTCTCAGCCGTTCCCACTCTGATCATTGTCCCCTACTTATCCGATGTCAAGGAGTTCCTATCAAGAAAGGAAACCGGCCTTTTAGATTCCAAGCGGCATGGGCAACGCATCCTGATTACAAGGCCATTGTTCAAAAATCTTGGAATAGTACATACTTTGGCATCCATAGGAAGTTGTTGGGGGTTCAAGAAGCTTCGTTGGAATTCAACTCTACGGTCTTTGGCAATATTTTTATTAAAAAGAGGGAATTGGAGGCTTATTTGAATTATATTCAACGAAAAATGGAGGCTGACGATGATCCGATTTTGAAACACAAAGAGGAAGAATTGAGAGCTGAGTATAATCTAGTTTTGGCCCAGGAAGAATTGCTTTGGTACCAGAAGTCAAGAGATCAATGGGTTCGGTATGGTGATAGAAATACTAGCTTTTTCCATATGCAAACCATCATTAGAAGAAAATCTAACAAGGTTCATGGGTTGCTGGTCAGTGATGGGTCCTGGTCTGATGATCCGGAAGTTTTGCAAAGAGAGGTCGTTCATTTTTTCAAAAATATTTTTTGCTCTACTGAGCCTGTTGAGGTTAATTGCATGGGAGAAATTCCTATGCCATCTCTTAGCCAAGATGCTTATGATAATTTGTCTAAACCAGTAACAATGTTGGAGGTTAAAGAAGCTCTGGATAATATGAGCTCGTTCAAAGCTCCTGGCCCGGATGGTTTTCAAGTTTTTTTCTTCAAGGAATATTGGGATGTGGTGGGTCATGAGGTGTGGCGTACTGTTCAGAAAGCATTCTTAGGGGAGACTTTAAGCCATTCTTTGCTGGAAACTTTGATTGTTCTTATCCCTAAATGCGATCCTCCAACTAGATTGAAGGATTTTCGGCCAATAAGCCTTTGTAATGTAATTTATAAGCTAGTGACTAAAGTGCTGGTTAATAGATTACGACCTTTTTTGGATGAGATTGTTAGCCCAACTCAGGGAGGGTTTATACATGGTAGAGGAGCGCCTGATAATATTATTGTGGCCCAAGAAGTTCTTCACTTTCTTAAGCGGACAAAGTCTAGAAAAGGAGCTATGGCTTTTAAGATTGATTTAGAAAAGGCTTATGATAGAGTTGATTGGAATTTTCTTGAGCACACTCTTGAATCTTTTGGCTTTCCTTCTCTAATTATTCGGCTTGTAATGAATTGTGTTCAGGCTTCAAATCTTTCCATCCTTTGGAATGGGAATAGATTGGACAGCTTCCAACCTCGCAGAGGGCTCAGGCAAGGAGATCCAATTTCTCCTTATTTATTTGTTTTGTGCATGGAGAGATTGGCGTGCTTCATTTCCAAACAAGTTGATGAGGGTATTTGGGATGGTGTGGCTGTTTCTAGAGGAGGACCTAGAGTTTCTCACTTGATGTTTGTAGATGACCTCCTCCTTTTTTGTAAAGCGAAGAAAAATCAAGTTCGGAATGTTGTGCACACCTTGGAGTTGTTCTGCAAAGCTTCAGGTATGAAGGTTAACATTGAAAAATCTAAAGCTATTTGTTCTAGAAATATCTCTAATAGAAGGAAGGAAATGTTGTCTGGTGTTTCTCATATTCCTTTTACTAGTGACCTAGGCAAATACTTGGGGGTGAACCTTAACCATCCTCGAGCTGCTAGGTCTATTTTTTCGGACTCTTTAGAGAAGATCAAGAATAGGCTGGCTAGTTGGAAAGGTCGGCTCCTTAACAGAGCAGGCAGGCTTTGCTTAATTAAATCTGTTGCTTCTTCTCTTCCTATTTATCAGATGCAAGTGACTCTTTTTCCTACTTCGATTTGTCAAAAGATTGATTCTGTGCTTAGACAATTCTTGTGGAAGGGAAAGGTGGGGGAGCGATGCTTAAATTATGTCAAGTGGAGCAAAGTTGTCACTCCAAGAAAATATGGAGGCTTGGGAATTAGAGATACCCAGTGTGTAAATTTTGCTTTATTAGGAAAGCTTGTTTGGCAATTACTGCATAATAATGATAAGCTTTGGGTAAGAATTATGTTGGCAAAATATTTATCTGGGAGGTCTTGCTTTTCATCCAGTTTTTCTAATAATGTTTCAAGCACTTGGCGAGCAATTTATAAGACAATAGAAAAGCTTCGTGATGGTTTTGATTGGTGTACAGGCAGGATGTCTCAATCCTTTTGGTATCATGCTTGGCGACCATGTGGAACGCTAGCTCCTTTGGTTCCTTTTGTGCACATCTCTGATTCTCACTTGAAGCTAGAAGATGTCTGGTACCATGGACATTGGCGGTGGGATATTCTTTGCACAATGATTCCGGAAGAAGTTAAACTTGATTTGATGCTCTTTGATCCTATCAAGCAGGCAGGAGATAAAACGGGTTGGTTTTGGACAAACTCAAATACTCTCACCTACTCGACTAAAAGTGGGTATGAATGGCTATTGAAGAAGAAATTTGGCTGGAACGATAATGAAAATTGGCTTTGGCTTTGGCGCTTGAGAATACCGGAGAAGATAAAGTGTCTGCTCTGGCTTTGTCTCAACAACGGAGTTCCCACAGCTAGTTACCGGTTTCAAAGAGGTCTTGCTACTTCTGATTTTTGTCAGCGATGTTATCTTGCTCTAGAGGATATTAACCACTGCTTTAGGACTTGCCAAAAAGCTCGTCAGATTTGGATTAGCTTAAATTTGGGAATGACCGCTGAGGACTCTAGTTTGGATTTTGTGTCTTGGATTCGTTCTAACCTCAACAAAAATGAGTTTCTCTTTGCAGCGGCCTTTTGGTGGATTTGGAGGGATAGGAACAATGACATCTTCCATCAAGATGATCCATGGAGTAAGGAAAAAATTGTTCACTTAGTTCAACATGCTGCTCGCGATTTCTCTAAGGTTGTTACCAACCAAAAACATATTATTCCTTCCTCTTTGCAATATAACTGGGAACCACCTCCAATGAATGTCTGTAAAATGAACTGCGATGCAAGCGTTTTTGAAAATGGGCAATTAGCGGGCTTTGGATGTATTATTAGAGACAGCATGGGAATTTGGATGAAAGGTTGTTCTGCCAGTATACCTCTTTCTAGTGTTCTCTCTTGTGAGCTTCATGCTATTTGGAGAGGGCTTGTTATGGCTTGGGATTGCGAGTGTAAAGAGGTCATATGTGAAACTGATAATCTTGATGCATTTCTTCTTGTTTCGCGAGGCACAACCAGCATGATTACGAATGACTCTGATCTGCTTGGCAAAATCAAAGAGATGCTTCAGCGCAATTGGACAGCTACTTTAGTGCTCATCCAGCGTACAGCAAACAGAGCGGCTGATTTAATGGCTAAGACTGCTGCTTTAAACAAGCAGGTGTACCTAGAGTGGTTACAACCCCCTAATAATTTAGACATTATCATTAGAGAGGAGTGCTACTCTTTCTCTTAGTTGTTTTTTCTTTGTGTTATGTTCAGTCACCAAAAAAAACAGTTAAAGGCGTCCTTGGGAATTCCGTTATTCTAACAAAAACCAAGGACCTAAAAAAAGGACCAAATCACGTCCAAAAAAAAAAAAAAAAAGACCAAAAGCCTCGACCTTAAACTTCACTCCCTCCCTACCACTAAGGTCTAGAGTTCAAATTCTAGAGAATGCATTTGAAGGAAAAAATGTGATAAATAAATGGAGTGTGTGGATGTGTTGTGTACCTAGAATTAGGAATTGTCCAATCCATTGGGATACTTTGGATTGAAAGTTATCCAATTCACTGACAAAAAAAAAAAAAAAAAAATCGCACATCCCACATTAACGTTTCGTCGCCTCAAAAACCGAAAAAGAAAAATCCTCCCTACTCTTCCAAACTGAACTGGCTGCACTAAACCATTTTAACGTTTCATTAACGTTAAAATACGCCATACAAATCTGCGTATATATTGCCTTTGCAAAATATATATTTTGGTTCAATACATGTCCTCTTAAATATTTGCTTAATACAAAATCAAGAGGTAGAACTTGATGAATATGACTTGAGCGAGATTGATACTAAACCTCGCATGAGTGCATCGTTGAAGTGGTAAATTCCTATATTCAAGGTAGAAAATAAAGGTTTTGATAATCAATTTGTTCCATGTTTCACAACAAAGGCATCCCACCGCATATTATTTAACAGAATATAACATAATTCTATAGTTTTTTCTTTTACCATATTCATATATTGTATAATCACTAATACTAATAGCATTATATTAATCTTTACATGGTAATATAAGTAGAGTTGAGCCAATAAAAAATCTTGGTATCTAATTAATTGTACAGCAATATGCTCAAGAAGGGTTTATGATTCTTTACAAACACTCAAACAGCACTGAAGGAACCAAATCATTGTTCAAATGCTGAATTATCATGATCACTTGGTATATGACTACTACCATATTTATCAGACATCACAGGCAGAGATGGGTGCAGCTCCGGCCGAGGGAATCGCAGTTTGAGCCGGAAAGCATCGACTCCATTCAAATAATAATGGAAGAGCCTCTTAGCCCTAATAAAGCCAAGGCGACCATAGAGTGCCAATGCTCCTTTGTTTGTAACTTCTGATTCCAGAGTAACTTCTTCACAACCAGATTCCATCATCACCTTAATAGACCGAGTAACAAGTTCTGTAGCAATGCCTTTTCCTCTATAGGGCTTGATCACAACCAACATGGCAATGTATCCTCTGGAAATGTTTCGATGGTCGCCCATCTTACAAACCACCGTGCCGACACATTTACCCTTGTGGAATGCCAGGAAAGAGAGTTGAGGCCAGAGATATACAAAGTAACGATAGGTGAATATGGAGTACGGCTCGCTGAGTTCTTGGTCGACTAGGTTCATGATAAGGGGGAGGTGGTGCTCGCCACCATAACTAACATACTCAATCTCCGATGCATCACAATCCACTTTCTTGATTTCTAAGCCTTCTTTGGTGCTTGTTTCCATGGTGTCTCTTCTTTGTACTCCTTGTTTTAGTCTTGGCTATTGCTTTGATATTCTTTTTGCATTGGAATACAATTGTAACATTTAGAGCTAAACCCTTAAATTAACTCTTCAAAGGTGTGAAACATCGTTTATTCAAGATCCATGACATCAATTTAGTAATCAAAAGACTAAGTTTCATTTAAAAGAACCCAAACATCTTTACTGCTTTGAACAAATTCTTTCAAGGTTGACGTTAATTAACAAGCTTATCATGAAAGTTTTCAAACAATTAATAGCAACGATTTTTTATTAAAATAAATGAAGCATAAAAAGATCCAATAATCAATCACAAAGAATATGCCACACAATGAATCATAGAACAAGACTTTAATGATGGATATAGTTTCATAATACAAGCATTAGAAGTAAACCAGTTCTCAGAGAAAGATTAGAGCTACCTAAAAGCTAAAATCCAACTGAAATTGGAACTAAAAATAAAATCTAACTCAAATTGAACAAATCTCAATAACGAAGATTTGAAGTAGCATACAGAGAAGAAAAAATGAAAAATTAAGAAAAAAAACCTGGACAAATCAACGAAGGAAGAAGCAACGATATTATATGTGGATCGGCAATCGATTACCGGCGAAGAAACCACTACGGTGATCGGCGATGTGGCAACGTGCGAGATGCGAGGTATCTGAAGCAAGGGAGATAAACCCTAACAATGAACAAAAAAAGTTAGGGTTCATGGGCTGGCCCAATTATGCAAACAAAAACTAGGAGTATGGATAATAAGACCCATTCGACCAAAACTCCAAAAAAATTGCGTAAAACTTAGAAGCTCTCAGGTCAGGAGTTCCTGGAAAACTCAGCGGGTGTCTTCGTCGGAGAAAGAAAGAAGGCAAAATGGAAGGAAATCGGATGAAGAAGAAGGAGTATCCAGACGCAGAGCCTGGGGGGTAGTTTCAAGGAGTGTTTCGAATTTGAGAGTGACTTCGGCGGGGTGTTGCCGGGTCTTTAGGTTCTGTTCCGGTATGGATCGGGCCTGTCCGGCCCATACCTCGACCAAAAAGTCGTTTCTTACTTCTAATTTTTTTAAGTATTCTACATGTTAATTAGCTCATACTTTTTACATAAACTAAATTAGGTTAAAGTTTTAACTAAATAAAACTATTGTCATCACCGCCACCAACAACACCATTATTATTACTATATATATATATATATATATATATATCTTTAATTTGTTGTGAAACAACTAAATAAATAAGAAAGATGTAAATATAAAATAAAAATATGTAAATAGAAGACTCTAGTATTAATATAATTAGTTCAATAATGATTTATATATATACATTAATATTATATGTTGTAATATGTATATATATGTAAAGATAGAAAGAAGTATTAAAAGTAAAGAGAGAGAGAATTGCATTTGTTTTTATTACTGTAAAGAGAGAGAGAAAGGGAAATATTTGTAATTGTGTGTGTCAAATTCTATTGCCTCGGTCATGCTTTTATAGGCAAACAAATTCTTCTTTTCAAATATTATTAATTGTGCTATACGAGAATTTGCTCCTTCCAGCACGGGAAATTAGATTCACCCATAAATGAGCATTCATCCTTATCCTTCCATGTTGTAACACTCCCCCTTGAATGCTCATTTAGGAATATGCCTCATTAAAATCTTACTAAAGAAAAACCCAGTGGGAAAAAACTTTAGTGAAGGAAAAAGAGTACAATATCCTTTGTGATGGGGACTGACTCATTAAAAACCTTATCAAGAAAAATCCAATAGGAAAAAAATCTGACCAAGGGAAAAAGAGTACAGTCTCCCCCTCTTGCCGACATCATTTAATGTCTCGAAATCGCCGCATCCCAATCTCATGTACCAATCTTTCAAAGGAGAATTTTGGGAGTGACTTTGTGAATAAATCTGCCAGATTGTTACTTGATCGAATCTGTTGGACATCAATTGTCCCCTGATTTTGAAGATCATGAGTGAAAAAGAATTTGGGAGAAATATGCTTTGTTCTATCGCCTTTGATGTATCCGCCTTTAAGTTGAGCAATGCATGCTGTATTATCTTCAAACAGGACAGTTGGAGCTATCTTATGATCAATCAGTCCACATGATGACAGAATATATTGAATCAGACTCCTCAGCCAAAAACACTCACGACTAGCTTCATGAATCGCTAGTATTTCAGCATGATTAGAGGAGGTTGCTGCTATCGTCTGTTTTGTGGACCTCCATGATATAACTGTACCACCATATGTGAACAGATATCCTGTTTGAGATCTCCCTTTGTGTGGATCAGACAAGTATCCAGCATCTGCATAGCCAACTAGTTGTGACTTAGATCCATAAGGATAAAACAATCCCATATCAACTGTTCCATGAAGATATCGAAAAATTTGCTTGATTCTACTCCAATGTCTTCTGGTTGGAGAGGAACTATACCTTGCTAGTAAATTTACCGCGAATGATATGTTAGGTCGCGTATTATTAGCAAGATACATTAGTGCTCCAATGACGCTGAGATATGGTACTTCAGGACCAAGGATATCTTCATTTTCTTCTTTAGGGCGGAATTGATCCTTTTTCACATCCAAAGATCTTACGATCATTAGGGTACTTAATGGATGTGACTTATCCATATAAAATCTTTTCAAGATCTTTTCTGTGTATGTTGTTTGATGAATGAAGATCCCGTCTTTTATATGCTCGATCTGCAGGCCGAGACAAAATTTAGTCTTTCCAAGATCTTTCATCTCAAACTCTTCTTTTAGAGTTTTTATAATTGTTGGAATCTCTTCAGGAGTCCCAATGATATTTAAATCATCAACGTACACAACAATTACAATGAATCCAGATGCAGTTTTCTTTATGAAAACACACGGGCATATATCATCATTCTTGAAACCGTTTTTGGCCAGATACTCAGTAAGACGATTATACCACATTCGTCCAGATTGCTTTAGACCATATAAAGATCTTTGCAATTTGACTGAGTATAACCCTTGCGAATATTCATTGGATGGTTTAGATATCTTTAGTCCTTCAGGGACTTTCATATAGATATCACGATCTAATGAGCCGTATAAATAGGCTGTTACCACATCCATTAAATGCATATGCAGTTTATGATATGCAGATAAACTGACCAAATAGCGCAATGTTATCGCATCCACTACAGGAGAATACGTTTCTTCATAATCTATACCGGGCCTTTGTGAAAAACCTTGTGCCACAAGTCGGGCTTTCTAGCGCACAACTTCATTTTTCTCATTTCGTTTTCTCACAAATACCCATCGATATCCAACAGGTTTTACATCTTCTGGTGTACGGATTACAGGTCCAAAGACTTCACGTTTTGCAAGTGAGTCTAATTCAGCATTCATGGCTTCTTTCCATTTTGGCCAATCATTCTTTTGTCGACATTCTTCAATTGATCTTGGCTCAAGATCCTTACTTTCATGCATGATATTTAATGCCACATTATATGCAAATATTTCATTGACAATTGTCTTACTTCGGTTCCATTTCTCTCCTGTAAAGACATAATTTATTGAGATCTCATCATTTTCACAATTTTCAGGTACCTGAACGTCTTCTGGCGTTAACACTATATCAGAATTTTGGACAACTGCAGGTGTCTTTACTATGTCTTTTTCAACAGAAATCGTATTTACCTATTTTCTCTTTCGAGGATTTTTATCTTTGGAACCGACAGGCCTGCCACGCTTCTGGCGTGTATTTGCTTCAGTGACTACTTGTCCTACTGGGACATCAATTCGAATTGGGGCATTTTCCGCTGGTATATACGACTTGGTTATCCTCTTTGTATCGGAAAATGCATTAGGCAATTCATTTGCTATTCTTTGCAAATGTATAATCTTTTGAACTTTTAGTTCACATTGCCCTGATCGAGGATCTAAATGCATCAATGATGATGCATTCCAATTAAGTTCCTTTTCAGGAAGCTTATTCTCTCCCCCTAATGTTGGAAATTTTGATTCATCAAAATGACAATCCGCAAATCGGGCTTTAAACACATCTCCAGTTTGTATCTCAAGATACCTCACTATAGAGGGAGCATCATATCCAATATATATCCCCAATTTTCTTTGGGGTCCTATTTTGGAGCGATTAGGTGGTGCAATGGGAACATATATCGCACACCCAAATATTCTTAAATGAGAGACATTTGGCTGTTGGCCAAAAGCTAATTGCATAGGAGAGAACTGATGGTAACTCGTTGGCCTCAAACGAATAAGTGATGCGGCATGTAAAATAGCATGCCCTCAAACCGAGGTTGGGAGACTTGTTCTCATAAGTAAGGGTCTAGCAATTAATTGGAGGCGCTTAATAAGTGATCCTGCTAACCCATTTTGTGTGTGAACATAAGCTACTGGATGTTCAACACTTATTCCATTAGCCATACAATAAGCATCAAAAGCTTGGGAAGTAAATTCACCAGCATTATCAAGGCGAATTGCTTTGATTGGATTTTCTGAAAATTGTGCTTTTAGTCGAATAATTTGAGCCAGTAATCTCGCAAACGCCAGGTTGCGAGAAGATAATAAGCACACATGTGACCATCTCAAGGATGCGTCTATCAGGACCATAAAATATCTAAAAGATCCACATGGTGGATGAATAGGTCCACATATATCACCTTGAATCCTTTCTAGGAATTTAGGGGACTCAAATCCAATCTTTACTGGTGATGGCTTTAAAATTAACTTCCCTTGAGAACATGCAGCACAACAAAATTCACTAGATTTAAGAATCTTCTGGTTCTTTAGTGAATGTCCATGAGAGTTTTCAATAATTCTCCTCATCATGGTTGTTCCCGGATGACCCAATCTATCATTCCAAGTTATGAATTCATTTGGGCTAGTAAACTTCTGGTTTACAATGGCATGTGATTCAATTGCACTAATTTTGGTATAATATAACCCAGATGAAAGTGAGAAAAATTTTTCTAATATAACTTTCTTATTTGAATCATGAGTTGTGATACATAAGTACTCATGATTTTCCTCATTCATAGTCTCAATATGATATCCATTTCGGCGAATATCTTTAAAGCTCAACAAGTTTCTTCGAGACTTCGTAGATAATAGTGCATTATTTATTATGAATTTTGTTTCTCCGGGAAACAAAATTATAGCTCTTCCGGAGCCTTCAATCACATTGCCTGAGCTAATAATAGTATTAACACATTCTTCTTTTGGCACAAGATGGGTAAAATATATAGTACTTTTAAGAATAGTGTGCGAACTTGCACTATCCGCAAGGCAAATATCTTCAGAATATGTCCTTGCCATTTTTCTTCAAAAAAACAAATAATGATAATAATAAAATGAGTAAAAGTACATGCACAGTTAAATTGAATATTTGATCGGAATTATTTTTCTAAGAAATACTGCACATAATATCATATACTAAAATTTTATTTTAAAAAATGACATATTTAATGATTTCAAAATTCATAAACATTGATATTTCATTATTTATATACATCACATTTGAAACTTAAATACATAGAAAATAAAACTTAACAATAAGTTCTTTACATTATTTATTTACATAGATACTTCACAATCTCACATATTAAACTATTCCATCATTGATCAAATGACCAATATTTCCTTCAGGGTCCTCAAAGAAATCAGATACATCATAATGAGTGGTGAAATTTTCAGTATCATTTGAAATAAAATTTGTTTCCTTTCCTTTGTCATCCTTTTTCAAAGATGCCTGATAAAGATCGACCAGGTGCCTTGGGGTATGACAGGTACGTGACCAATGGCCATTTCCACCACAACGGAAACACTTATCCTCTGTTGATTTATTCTGCTCGATATTTATTTCTTTATCCCACTTTTGGTGAGATCCTTTCTTTTGAATATAATTCTTTTTCCTTCCATAATTTTTCTTGTTATTAAAACTTTGCCATTTACCTCTTCTGGGTAATTTGCTGCATTTACTTCAGGAAATGGGGCGGCGCCAGCTGGGCGCGCTTCATGATTTTTTAAGAGCAACTCATTGTTGCGTTTAGCAACAAGAAGGCAAGAAATTAACTCAGAATATTTTTTAAATCCTTTTTCTCGATACTGCTGCTGTAGGAGCACATTCGAGGCATGGAAGGTTGAGAAAGTTTTCTCCAACATATCATGATCAGTGATCTTTTTTCCACATAATTTCATTCGTGAGGTGATTCGAAACATTGCAAAATTATATTTATTTATGGATTTAAAATCTTGTAGACGTAAGTGCGTCCATTCATATCGAGCTTGAGGAAGTATCACCGTTTTCTGATGATTATACCTTTCTTCAAGGTCTTTCCAAAGATCTGCAGGATCTTTTAATGTGAGATATTTATTTTTCAATCCTTCGTCAAGATGACGGCGAAGAAAAATCATGGCTTTGGCTTTATCCTTCTGGGATGCATTATTTTCAGCCTTAATGGTATCTCCAAGATCCATTGAATCAAGATGGATTTCAGCATCTAGTATCCATGATAAATAATTGTTTCCAGATATATCAAGAGCATTGAATTCAAGATGAGAGAGTTTCGACATAATGAAAATTTTTTACCTGAGTCTTCCTAAAAATTTGATCAGAGTCTCGTGTTGATAACGTGTTGTGAAACAACTAAATAAATAAGGAAGATGTAAATATAAAATAAAAATATGTAAATAGAAGACTCTAGCATTAATATTATTAGTTCAATAATGATTTATATATATACATTAATATTATATGTTATAATATGTATATATATGTAAAGATAGAAAGAAGTATTAAAAGTAAAGATAGAGAGAATTGCATTTGTTTTTATTACTGTAAAGAGAGAGAGAAAGGAAAATATTTGTAATTGTGTGTGTCAAATTCTATTGCCTCGTTCATGCTTTTATAGGCAAACAAATTCTTCTTTTCAAATATTATTAATTGTGCTATATGAGAATTCGCTCCTTCCAGCATGGAAAATTAGATTCACCCCTAAATGAGCATTCATCCTTATCCTTCCATGCTGTAACATAATTCATATTTCAGTTATATATATTTTTAAATTGTGATATCACTTTTTTTATGAAATTTTGAACTTCAATTAACTTTGAATAAAATAAATTTTATTCGTATGTCTACAAAATTTTAAAAAATATTTATTTTATTTAAAAATTAATCACAGAAAAGATTATGTTACTATGTTTAAAAAAATTTGAAATTTAAATAAAAAAAAGTTTGAAGTATTTTATTAAAATCCAACTTATTTAATAAAATCAACTTCTAATATCTTTTCAATTACATATAATTGATCTTCACACACTTTAGGTAATTGAAAATAAAATCATTAAACCATAGTTTCTCTTTTCTCTTTCTCTTTCTTTTTCTCTGTTGTAATTATGACGACAATAGTGAAGGAAACACCAGCAATGCTTCGTCTCAATGGGCACTTCTTGACGATAACATATTGTATATGATCACAGATAGATTTGATGATATCTATGACTATGCTCGATTTGGTGTAATATGCAAACCTTGAATCTCTTAAGTAATGTCTCACCATAGTCTCTAAGTCTATCATACTGTGCAGCTGCATTACCATACACCGCATTTTTTGCATCTGTTAAACCTCTAGTCAAAGAGAACTTATTCAAATCCAAGTCACATTTCCACTTGAAATAAGTTGCTGCCTCACAATGCTTCAAGTTAGGGTATTTTCTCAATTTCTTGACTAAGTTCTGAGCAAGCCACTTCTTATTTGCTGTCCTATTTTTGGTCATCATAAGACATACATGCTCATTGCTGAACGTCTTTAACTGCCAGGATGTCTCCTCATGGTCCTTAGATGCATATGCAACCCATGGACATTTAACTTCTTCATTCTTTCACTTGCAAACTGCCTTCACCCTGCAACTTTCATTTCTTTTGAATTTTATTTGCCTCCCCTCTTGAATGGTGAAGTCCCTTACAACTTCCATAAATTCTTGTTAGGTGTTAAATTTCATTCCAACTTGGAGCATCAACTGTCCAAACCGAGCACCTTGCGAGAATATTATAAAGATGTCATCACTTTCTTCCTCGGTGAGTTCATCTTTAGAATCTGGGGAGATTTTTAACTCTTTAGATTGCCAAGAGCCGTTTCCATCAGAATCGTCATGCATTGGATTATAAGCATCATAATGTGATCCCTCGTTGTTCCTTAACACTTGCAACCAGTCCACCTCCTCATCAGAATTCTCTACTACAATTCCATCATCTTCCACTAACACTTTTTCTTTTTCCTTTTTTCAGGCAGACCCCGGTATATGCTTGATGACATGTCACCATGTCATGTTTTCCTATGCTTTTTCACTAGT
This sequence comes from Arachis hypogaea, assembly GCF_003086295.3. NCBI lineage: Eukaryota > Viridiplantae > Streptophyta > Magnoliopsida > Fabales > Fabaceae > Arachis > Arachis hypogaea. The sequence continues at coordinate 14,451,250 of NC_092055.1, forward strand.
TTTTTTACTTGGTTTTCATGCATTCTTATGCAATAAGTAAGCCATTTGGGTGGAATTTCATGTTTCCTTTGATTCGATCAACCATGGATAAATTAATGCATTTTTATGAGATTTTGTGCTATAATTGTCGTATATTATGAAAGAGAAACAATCTCATGATTTTGAGCATAGCTTTGATATTTTGATTGATTGATGATAGGTGAAAAGAGCTTTGAAGAAGGTTGAAGAAAGAAGGAATGACAAAGAGCAAGAGAGGACAAAAAGCTTGAGCCAAAGTTTGCCTCTAACTTTAGCTCAAACTTTTGGGAGAGTTGAAAACACCCTGGATGGAGCAAAAGCTTGCGCCACCGTTTGCCTCAAGATTTTTGGCAAACGTTGGCACCACAAAACAAACACCCTGGAGGAAAAAGCTTGCGCCAACGTTTGCCTCAAGCTTTTTGGCAAACGTTGGCACCACACCAACATACCCAGGGGAGAAAAAGCTTGCGCCAACATTTGCCTCAAGCTTTTTGGTAAACGTTGGCGCCACAACAGCCTGAAGGGGTATACTTCCAACAAGAATAACTTGAGCTACAGAGCTCCAAATGAGGTGATTCAAAAAGCAATGGAAAGTAGGAATCGAGAGCTTTCCAAGCATATATGGCACTACATGGTGGACACTAAAATTGAGGGAGAAAACTGCCCCGCAATGTGTATAAACGAACATGGTGGCAACCTGCAGTGAGGCCAACTGACCTCTGCACCTTCGACGGAGTATAACTCGAGCTGTAGAGCTCCAAATGATGCACTTCAAACGGCATTGGAAAGTAGACATTCAGATCTTTCCAACAATATATAATAGTATAGGGTGGACAATGCGTTTGAGCCTCCAGAACTGGCGTTTTCGACCACGTTTGAGGCAAACTTTACCTCAAACGTTGCACACCAAAGCCAGCGACCCTGTCCTCTTCAAAGGAGCATAACTTGAGTTGTAGATGTCCAATTGAGGTGATTCCAATTGGGTTAGAAAGCTGACATTCAGATCTTTCCAACCATATATAATAGTCTATAGTGGGCATAAAATTGGCAACGTTGACAAGAGGACAAAGTAGCGCCCCAAGGCTTGATATGCAACAAGAGGGATCCACGTTTGGCTCAAAGTTTGACCTCAAACTTTGGCTCAAACGTGGATGACAGCAAAATGGCCATCTGCATGATGAGTTTGGTGAAAAGTTTGAGTCAAAGTTTGCCTCAAACTTTGACTCAAGCTTTAATGGTTCGTGGCCCGGTTCACAAATGGGTTTCTCTCCAACTCCAAGAGCAATCAACAGAGGCCATCTTCAACCCAAATCCAAAGCAAGCAAAGCCCATTATCATCACTCAAAGGCACAAGAGATAGATAAAATAGGAATTTCATTTAATTGTAATTTATTTTTAATTTCAATTTCATTTTCATTTTCATTTTGTAAAGCCTATATAAGGCATCATTTTCATATTTGATAGAAGGTGAGCTCTGCTAGAGCATTAGAGGTTGGCTCCACTAGGGAGCATTGGCATTAGAGAGCTCTCTCTCTCTTAGTTTTCATTTTGTTTTAAATCTTGGGTTGAGAATTGAAGAAATTCTGTTTCAATCTCACCTCGAGAATTCTCTCTGTTTTCTTCTTCTGCAAACTTTCAAGTGAATTGCAATTTAAATCAAAGTTCTCTTACTGCTTTCATCTTCATTTCTTCTTCAATCTGTCTGCTGTTGGATCAAGGAAGGACTTGAGATCTAGATTTGTTTTCTAGTCTCCTCCACCCCTGAGATCTTCAACATCCTTTTAATTGCTGAAATTTAGCATCAGTCATTTTCTGTTTTTGATCTTTCAAGCATTTTTACTCTCTGTTTACATTGCTCTCAATTTACTTTCCTGCAATTTAAGCTTTCTGCAAGAGTTCTAAGCTTTGATCTATTACTTTATTTAATTTCCAGCACCCACTCCCATTTACATTTCATGCAATTTATATTTCTTGTCATTTAAGATTTTGCCAATTTACATTTCTTGCTCTTTAAGTTACGTGCCAATTTACATTCTGCAACTTTAAATTCATTGTCATTTACTTTCTGTTGGCTACAATTTCACACAATTCACTTCAATGTTAGCTTGACTAAACTAATCACCCACTAAAGTTGCTTGATCCATCAATCCCTGTGGGATCGACCTCACTCACGTGAGTTTTACTACTTGATGCGACCCGGTACACTTGCCGGTGAGTTTTAGGTGTTTGGAAATTCATTTTTCCACAAAAACACCATCAAGTTTTTGGCGCCGTTGCCGGGGATTGATTTAGATCAATAATGATTAAGTGGGTGAGAAGTCTAGATCAAGCATTTTCTTTATTTTTATTCTCTGTTCTAAGTTGAAACCAAGGTGTTTGTGTTTTTGCCTCACTAAGAAATTCTGTCTCTGTGACATGAATTTCAATTTTCAATGGTGTTGTGTTTTGCAAAATACAAATGGAGTTCAACTCATCTTGCAGTCAAACAAAATTTTTCAGGATATCACCCACCATCACCAACCTCTAATGGTGGCTGGGGATATCACCAAGAATTAACAGATTCTGAGCACTCCAATCCATGGAGAATTGCTTCAGAGACACAAGATGAGCAAGAGAATCATATGGGACACTTCCCAGAGACACAATATGATCCAGATTTTGATGAGTCTAACAACTACTCATATTGTGACTGGGAAAGTCAAAATCAAAGAAATCTTAGCAATCCATACTGTGATGAGTTCAACAATTCTTCAAATTGTGATTCAGAGGATCTCCTTCAAAAGTCCATAGGATTTTTTGAAAGACAAGAACAATCCTGGAAAAGGCAAGAAGCTCTCTTCAAAAATATAAATGGAGATTTAGAGAAAATAAGGAGGAGCTTAGAACCACTGAGCAAGAAAAATGAAGGCCAATTGATGGATATGAAGGAGAAAGTGGAAGAGCAAGATAAGGAGGCCACTGCATCAAGTGAACTTTCAATGAAGAATGAGGTGGTTGAAAATGAAACTGCACTTGAGGTGACAAGGAAAGGAGTGGAGGAGCAAGAAAGTGAGGAAGACACTCAAGAGAAGTCACCCTCAATTGAAGCAGAGAAATGCATAGAAGAAGAACTCATGGAACCACCAATTCAAGAGGCTCTTAATGAAGAAATCACTCCAATAATCACACAGCAACCATGTCTTGACATCCAAGAAGTGAAGGCAATTGACAAAAGCACCAAGAAGAGGATTGTGACCAAGATACCAAGGACAACATTCATGAGAAGGTCAACTGCAAACAATCCTCCCCCTGATCCAGCAAGCAAGATCAATCAAGCCAATTTCACAAGGAAGCTTGCTGAGAGAAAACCAAGACAGGGGGCAATAGCTGAATCTTTTCCTCTCTTGAAGTCATTCCTCTTAACAAACTGGAAGAAGAGGAAGAAAGTGAATAACATATCAACCGTAGGTATAATTTCTCTTCTCTGCTTTGTTTTCGTTCTTTGTTTTGTTTAAATTCAATAAATTGGCATATGGTTACATTCTAAGTTTGGTGTTGCCTTGCAACAAATTGTTTTCAATCTTTTTGGATGATTGCATCAAATCAAAAATGAAAGTGACACACCAAGATTTTAAGTTTGGTGTGCCACTTATTTTTCTATGCAATTTATTCAAGCAACACTACTTGTCTGCATAATCATAATGCCTCTGCAGTTTTATTTTCTCTTTTGACTTGACACTTTTTCATTCTACTTGCTTTAGTCATTTTTCTATCTTTACTTGCTTTCATTTAATTTGTTGTTTAACTGTTCTTGTTAATACTTCACCAAGACATCCTTATTCATGACAGATTCTTCACTTGGTGATTGTATTTAACATATAACAGTCTTTCTTTTTTTTTTTCATTTAGTATTAATTCAAATAAATTGACATAGGATTGCATTCTAAGTTTGGTGTTGCTATGCAACAAAATTTGGTTCCAATCTTTACAGATACTTGCATCAATTCCAAGTGAAAGTGTCACACTAAGTTTGGTGTGCCACTTATCTTTTATGCAATGTATTGTACACACCTTCTTATCTATGCAATCATAATGTCTCTGTCTCTTGTGCCTTGATTGTTATCTATCATTTTGCTTGCTTAAAACACATGTGCTACTAACATTTCATTGTGTAAGACATTCATGATCCATCTTAGCCCCATAGCCATTGTTCTAATTGTTGCTTGAGGATGAGCAAGCATTCTGAGTTTGGCAAGGGAAAGAGAAGAATAGAGGAAAAAGGACAACAATAATGAAGATGAACTACAAGGTTGTAGAGTTCCTTTTCTTCTCATTTGTTTCAAGCACTATAAACTGCCTGATTGTCTTTACCTTCTCTGTATGCATGTGTGTATGAAAAGGCATAATTTGATTTCTAAATTGCAGCATGGTGCTGTGCCATTATGATTACCAACTTGAGTTTTGTGAATTCAAAAGCAATAAAGTATCATGATTATAAACAAACAAGGCATTAAAGAAGATTTTAGCATGTGCATAAAAGTATTGGAAAGCTAGTATGTTTGATTGTTGCTTAATTGCATTGGATTTTATTTAATTGAAGTTTTCATCTAGGACATTTTGTGAAATCTTTTGAAAATCATGAAAACCTTGAAGAGGCAAATACAATTAAAGCAAGAAAAGAAAAAGGGAAAGAATGAGAAAGCTGAAGGCTCTGAGTACCAATGGTAATTTATTTGTTAAGTACTTGTGGTGTTTATGTATCAAGCCAAATGCTTGAAAACAAAACACTTAGAAGTCAAGGTTAGGCTCAAAGTGCAAAAGCACTCCCTCAAAGCTCAAGGCTCTGAGCATCAATGATTAGAGAGTCAAGAAAAGAAAATAAAAATGAGCTTAATGAAGTCCTCTAATCAAATGCTTGTGGTGCTTATGTATCAAGTGGTAATACTTGAAAATAAAGCATTTAGAAGTCGTAGCTTTGTTATTAACTCATGGGGCAAAGCACCCATAAGGAGAAGCTAATAAAAAAAATCAAAAGCTTGCTTCAAGGAAGAAATATAAAGAAAAGATTTCATAAATTGAGCTAGATAGAAGCATCAATCATTTACATTTCTTTTGTGATTATAGCATGCTTAGAAAACTAGCTTACCATGAACATTGAGTTGCTATTCTTCTTACCTTGGATTGTCAATCTCTATTACATGATTCTTTTCTTGCTTGAGGACAAGCAAGGTTTAAGTTTGGTGTTGTGATGACATGTCACCATGTCATGTTTTCCTATGCTTTTTCACTAGTTTTTTTACTTGGTTTTCATGCATTCTTATGCAATAAGTAAGCCATTTGGGTGGAATTCCATGTTTCCTTTGATTCGATCAACCATGGATAAATTAATGCATTTTCATGAGATTTTTTGCTATAATTGTCGTATATTATGAAAGAGAAACAATCTCATGATTTTGAGCATAGCTTTGATGTTTTGATTGATTGATGATAGGTGAAAAGAGCTTTGAAGAAGGTTGAAGAAAGAAGGAATGGCAAAGAGCAAGAGAGGACAAAAAGCTTGAGCCAAAGTTTGCCTCAAACTTTAGCTCAAACTTTTGGAAGAGTTGAAAACACCCTAGATGGAGCAAAAGCTTGCGCCAACGTTTGCCTCAAGCTTTTTGGCAAACGTTGGCACCACAAAACAAACACCCTGGAGGAAAAAGCTTGCGCCAACGTTTGCCTCAAGCTTTTTGGCAAACGTTGGCGCCACACCAACATACCCAGGGGAGAAAAAGCTTGCGCCAACGTTTGCCTCAAGCTTTTTGGCAAACGTTGGCGCCACAACAGCCTGAAGGGGTATACTTCCAACAAGAATAACTTGAGCTACAGAGCTCCAAATGAGGTGATTCAAAAAGCAATGGAAAGTAGGAATCGAGATCTTTCCAAGCATATATGGCACTGTATGGTGGACACTAAAATTGAGGGAGAAAACTGCCCCGCAATGTGTATAAACGAACATGGTGGCAACCTGCAGTGAGGCCAACTGACCTCTGCACCTTCGACGGATTATAACTCGAGCTGTAGAGCTCCAAATGATGCACTTCCAACGGTATTGGAAAGTAGACATTCAAGGCTTTCCAAAAATATATAATAGTATAGGGTGGACAATGCGTTTGAGCCTCCAGAATTGGCATTTTCGACCACGTTTGAGGCAAACTTTACCTCAAACGTTGCACACCAAAGCCAGCGACCCTGTCCTCTTCAAAGGAGCATAACTTGAGTTGTAGATGTCCAATTAAGATGATTCCAATTGGGTTAGAAAGCTGACATTCAGAGCTTTTCAACCATATATAATAGTTCATAGTGGGCATAAAATTGGCAATGTTGACAAGAGGACAAAGTAGCGCCCCAAGGCTTGATATGCAACAAGAGGGATCCACGTTTGGCTCAAAGTTTGACCTCAAACTTTGGCTCAAACGTGGATGACAGCAAAATGGCCATCTTCATGATGAGTTTGGTGAAAAAGTTTGAGTCAAAGTTTGCCTCAAACTTTGACTCAAGTTTTAATGGTTCGTGGCCTAGTTCACAAATGGGTTTCTCTCCAACTCCAAGAGCAATCAACAGAGGCCATCTTCAACCCAAATCCAAAGCAAGCAAAGCCCATTATCATCACTCAAAGGCACAAGAGATAGATAAAATAGGAATTTCATTTAATTGTAATTTGTTTTTAATTTCAATTTCATTTTCATTTTCATTTTGTAAAGCCTATATAAGGCATCATTTTCATATTTGATAGAAGGCGAGCTCTGCTAGAGCATTAGAGGTTGGCTCCACTAGGGAGCATTGGCATTAGAGAGCTCTCTCTCTTAGTTTTCATTTTGTTTTAAATCTTGGGTTGAGAATTGAAGAAATTCTGTTTCAATCTCACCTCGAAAATTCTCTCTGTTTTCTTCTTCTGCAAACTTTCAAGTGAATTGCAATTTAAATCAAAGTTCTCTTACTGCTTTCATCTTCATTTCTTCTTCAATCTGTCTGCTGTTGGATCAAGGAAGGACTTGAGATCTAGATTTGTTTTCTAGTCTCCTCCACCCCTGAGATCTTCAACATCCTTTTAATTGCTGAAATTTAGCATCAGTCATTTTCTGTTTTTGATCTTTCAAGCATTTTTACTCTCTGTTTACATTGCTCTCAATTTACTTTCCTGCAATTTAAGCTTTCTGCAAGAGTTCTAAGCTTTGATCTATTGCTTTATTTAATTTCCAGCACCCACTCCCATTTACATTTCATGCAATTTATATTTCTTGTCATTTAAGATTTTGGCAATTTACATTTCTTGCTCTTTAAGTTACGTGCCAATTTACATTCTGCAACTTTAAATTCATTGTCATTTACTTTCTGTTGGCTACAATTTCACACAATTCACTTCAATGTTAGCTTGACTAAACTAATCACCCACTAAAGTTGCTTGACCCATCAATCCCTGTGGGATCGACCTCACTCACGTGAGTTTTACTACTTGATGCGACCCGGTACACTTGCCGGTGAGTTTTAGGTGTTTGGAAATTCATTTTTCCACAAAAACACCATCAATGCTTGAACTTCAAATTTTTCTTCCTTACTTCAAAAATTTCACCATCAATATCAGAGTCACTTGAGCTTTTAAATGGATCAGGTCTATATAGGTTGTCTTTTACAGAATCATATGAGTCACTACTACTGCTGGTTTAGTCTCCACCATCTTTATTTTTTACTATTTTACTTACTGATCTAGCATATGATCTGATAATAGATTTGCTCTTGGCAGAATTAACTGAAGTGGGTCTGGGTTAGGGCTTGTTTGTAGACTTAGAGGTTGTGACTTTAGATGATGAGGGTTTGGTCTTGGGTTTGGGTTTGGTTGCAAATTTAGATGATGTGTGATTGGTCTTGGCAGAGTTGGTTGTAGTGAGTTTGGGTTTGGGTTTAGATTTGATGTTAGTAGTAGTGGATTTGGTTGACATGGGCTTGGGTTTAGATAACTTGATATTGGTTGGTGGATTAGGTTGGGTCTAGGTTGGTGATTCGGATTGTGCCTGGGTTGGTGATTCTCCTTGGGCCTGGGCTGGTGGTTCTTCAGTGGGTTTCGTAGCTGAGACATTATTTTGGACTTTCTATTGGATTAGGTGTGGGGTGACTGATGTATCCTTGTCTTCTTCACGAGCAATGGAAGTAAGTTCTATTCACTGAGGTACTTCATCATCATGAGGTTGGAAAACTCTATGCTCAAAATATAAGTGGACTCTTTCTTGGTTTATTCTTGCAAGATAGCACATCTCTCTTATCATGTGAAAGCACTCTCGGTCCACTCTTTAAAGGTCTACCAAGAACAAGCCACCAACATTCAACAATGTCAGCATAACCAAGTTTCTTATAGTAATTCCTTAGTAAAAATACATCCAATCTATCTTCATCTAATCCAGTTAATTCATCTGTGTTGTCCATTTTATAAACTACACTGCCATCATTCTTTGTAATAAAGCTGCCTCCATGATGATACACAATGGTTATCAAATTACCCATCTACAAATATAATTCAAATAATTAACAACTTAACTTCAAAATTCAAATCCTTTTATATCATGTATCAGCTGCTGACTTTATATTAACATGCCAAGGCAATCTTTTTTCAGAACAAAAAATGTAAAAATTTATATTCAAAAGTGATCCTTGTAACAACAGCTACACAATTTTTTGCTATCTATAATTAACAGCTACGCATTATCACGTTGACAAATATAATCTATTTACTCATTCATGAATTTCTCATTTTATATTTTCAGAAAAAATATCATCCCAGAAAATTTAAACAAGTTATTTGTCAAAATAACACAGTTAACACTAATCATAGTAAAAGCTCAGTTATTGGAATCATCTATAAGGAGAAACTGGTACATAAAGAAGTGGAAGATTTCACTCACTAACTTGGATGTATTTTTTTTTTGTAACATAGTTACCATTAATCATAACCAGTTTTTTTAAAAAAAAAAAATCCTAACAGAAGAGGATCAATAACTAAAATTATCTACTTTCACAATGCACCCACCAATCCATTTGAGCATTAAATAGTGCACAAATCAATAGCCTATAAACCTCAACCAAGAGAAGAATAAAATATAATATTAAACCCAAAAGTAGAATACTTGTGTTATTAACCTTTTTTGGAGAAATAATGGTGCGCAGGTTCTTCTTCCTCGTCCTAGCAAATGGGAATGCGTGCGACGAGCTTTTCTGGCGTCCTAGAGTAGCAACGACATTAATCTTCCACCGTGTAATGCATGCGAGAGAATGATTTGATTATTGGTAACGAAATGTAATTGAATTTTAACCCAAAATGACTAAAAATGATTATGAAAGGCAGCTAAATAATAATAAATTTATGAATTTTTTATTGGTTATTAAATGAGACTTGTGCAAAATAGTTAAATTATTATTTATTAATTTATAAATGATGAGATTCATTTAAATTAAATTTTTCACATGTAAAATTTGAATATGAAATATTCGTAATATTAGTTATTAAATAATCCTTATACAAATTTAAATGCACATTTTAGATATCATATTTTTATATTATTTATAAGTAGTATATTTACCAATTTTATATTTCAACATTACCTACTAATAGTTACACCCACAGAATAATATATATATATATATATATATATATATATATATATATATATATATATATATATATATATTGGTATCTTTGCATTAATAAAAAATGACTACTCTCTTAAATGGCTAAATTACATAAATTATGTTTAAAATAGCATCCCAAATATTTTGATCTTTGAAAAAAAATTTGCTTCTTTAGTTATATTATTTATATATTAATTATTAAATTAGTCATTCAAATAAAAAATATATTGAATAAATTAATTAATAGATGAATATTTGAAATCTTTTTTCTTTTTCACATTAGCTATAACTTTGGTTGCTTTTTTATTATACATAATTAATAGTTTTATATGAATTATTATATAATAAATTATGAATATTTACTGTTATTCACTTTTAATTTTAATGTCTACTAACAAATTCATGTTGTACGGATGAAATTTATGAAATACCATTACATAATAATAAATTCATGAAATTTTTATTGGTTATTGAATGAGACTTGTCCAAAATAATTAGATTATTACTTACTAACTCATGAATTTGATATTAGTTGTAGAATAAGATTTATTTAAATTAAATTTTTTACATGTGAAGTTTGAACATGAAATATTCGTAATCTTAATTGTTAAATGATATTTATAGAAATTTAAATGTACACTATAGATATCACATTTTCATATCATCTATAGATAATATATATACCAAATCTATAATTTTACATTTCAACCTCACTTACTAATAACTGAGTTAAGCCCTACTTTAGTCTCTGATACTGGCAAGTTGCACTTATTTAATTTATGATTTTTCAATTGCTACAATTTGATCCCTCATATTAAAAAGTGCATTAATGTAGTCCCTTATATATTTTCTGTCACTCAAACTCAAGGTCATTAGTGACCTCAAACCTTATCATGTTGGACACATTAAAATAGGTTGTACACGTTTTGGCACTAAAAATATTCCTAATCGACGTCATTTGAGGATTTAAACAATACTAAAAGGGAAGAGTATAACATTTTAAATCACTAACGATGTTGAGTTCTGGTGACGAAAAATACATGAGTGATTATATAGATGCACTTGTTTAAACCTGAGAGATCAAATTGTAGCAATTAAAAGTCAAGATCAAATCAGTGTAACTCGCCAATCTCAAAAACTAAAGTGAGGCTTAACTCACTAGTAACTACACATAAAGAATATATATAATTTATTAATATCTTGTTATCTTTGCATTAATAGAAAGTGATTATTCTGGGAGATGATATCCTGCATAGTCATAATAATGACAAAAAAAAGAAGGAGATGATTCAGATAAAAGATGAAAATAAACGAAATAAAAAGAATACTAATAAAAATGACCAAACAAGACAAGAAAAGAAAAAAAGAAAAAGAGAAACAGAGAAATGAAAGACTAAGCTAAAAGACTGTAAAAAAGAGATTTTGATGATTTTTGCCATTTATGCAATAAAGACTGATAGTTATCATGTCCTTAAAGATCATCAGTCTAAAATTCATCGAGACAAAAATTATATATGCACTTCTTACAAAAGTAGAAGAAGATTTTCAAATACAACAGATCTTAAAGAGCATTACATGATACAACAACTATGGTTATAAAAAATATTTTTAAAATAAAATAATTTTTTTTAATTATTACATTTAAGTAGTTTTTATATGATGTGTAGTGGACTTAAGTGTCTCCCAAAATTTTAGTTTTTATCCAGAATATAAATAGAGTCAGCCACCAAAAATATTTTCATTGCTGTGTTTTAAGTCAATTTTATAATATATTTAGTATTTTTTTTATTATATTTTGAATCTCTAGTTTAAAGTTAGAGAAAATTACACTCCCCTCCCCTACCAGATGCTAAAATGACACTTTCCTCCCCTCTATTTATAAAATATACATTTCCCTCTCTTATAACTTTTAAAAAACCTCCTCTTTAATCTATTTTAAATTTTTTGTGTTAACTAATGTTAACTTTATCTATTTTTCAAAAAAAAATTTATTTTTTACAAAAATATTCTTTAACAAAAAATTTATTTTTTTATCATTAAACTTTACTTACCAAAATATTACTTAATAAATTATTTTTTATTGATTAAATTCTATTTTTATCAAAATAATTTTAAAAAAATTTAATAATTAAATTATTTTTTTTCTAAAATATCCTTCAATAATTTTTTAATTATTAAATTATGATTTTATCAAAACTTTTGTTAATAATTTTTTATATTTTATTATTAATTTTTTGATATTAATGTATATTATTTTAACATTAAATAAAAAATATTACCATTATTAATATGTATAACAATTAATATATATTGATATTGAAAAATAATCTTACTAAGAGTTTTTTTAATATTAAATAATATATTGATATCGAAAAATTAATAGTAAAATATAAAAAAATTGTTAACAAAAATTGTGGTAAAATCATAGTTTAATAATTAAAAAATTATTGAAAAAATTCTTAAAAAAATAATTTAATTATTAAATTTTTTAAAAAATATTTTGATAAAAATACAATTTAATCAATTAAAAAATAATTTATTAAACTGTATTTTGATAAGCAAAATTTAATGACAAAAAATAAAATTTTTACTAAAAGATATTTTCATAAAAATAATTTATTTTTTTAAAAAAATAGATAAAATTAACATTAGTTAACACAAAAAAATTAAAATGGATTAAAGAGGAGACTTTTTAAAGGTTATAAGGGAGGGGAATGTACATTTTATAAATAGAGGGGAGGGGAGTGTCATTTTAGCATCTCGCAGGAGAGGGGAGTGGAATTTTCTCTTAAAGTTATTAATTTAATATTGATTAAAGCATACTTGAACAAAATTTGTGATCTCTAACACTAAACAAATTAATTAAACAATTTTAAATAGATATTTCATGCTAAAAGAAGTTATTCACATACCTATTAAAAATTCAACTAAAATTTAAATAATAAAATTATAATAGATTCAATATTTAATATTTAAGTGGGCTTTGTAATCTATTGGGTTTTTTTGGGTCCAGAAAATAGTTCTTGATCGCGAAACCCTTAATCAAGCACTCTTTGATTTTAGGCTTGGCTTGATAAAAATTTTCGAAGAGGTGTTTGAACTTTTCAAAAGTATAAATATTTGGTTTTGTGTTTGGTAAATTAAAAAGTTCATGTGTTTATACTAGCAATTTTAAAAAATTAGAGGTGTTTTTGAAAGCACATCAGGAAAAATTTTCTAAAGCTTACTTGTATTTATCAAAATTAAAAGTGTAATATAACCTCGTACATTAATTAATATTCAAATTTAATTCTTACATTAATGTCTATTATAATATTTTTAAATTTCAAAAGTTAAAGCTATTTTTAATTTAATTTATTAAATATAGATGCTATAATTTTTAAAAGAAGAATGCTAGAGAATCAGCCGATTTTGTGATTTGTAGTCATTAATTAGTCATCATTAGTATTTTTAATAGTGTGAATACATTATAGATATCACATTTTCATATCATCTATAGATAGTATATATACCAAATCTATAATTTTACATTTCAACCTCACCTACTAATAACTGAAGAATTAAGCCCTACTTTAGTCCCTGATACTAGCAAGTTGCACTTATTTGATTTTCGACTTTTCAATTGCTACAATTTGACCCCTCAGATTAAAAAAGTGCACTAATATAGTCCCTCGTATATTTTCTATCACTCGAACTCAACGCCGTTAGTGAGCTCAAACCTTGTCATGTTGGACATATTAAAATAGGTTGTACACATTTTAGCACTAAAAAATTTCTAACCGACGTCATTTGAGGGTTTGAACAATACTAAAAGGGAAGGGTATAACATTTTAAATCACTAACGATGTTGAGTTCTGGTGACGAAAAATACATGAGTAATTATATAGATGCACTTGTTTAAACCTGATGGATCAAATTGTAGCAATTAAAAGTCAAGATCAAATCAGGATAACTTGCCAATCTCAAAAATCAAAGTAAGGCTTAACTTATTAGTAACTACATACAAAGAATATATATAATTTATTAATATCTTGTTATCTTTGCATTAATAGAAAGTGATTATCCTGGGAGATGATATTCTGCATAGTCATAATAATGACAAAAAAAAGAGGGAGATGATTCAGATAAAAGATGAAAATAAACGAAATAAAAAGAATACTAATAAAAATGATCAAATAGGACAAGAAAAGAAAAATAAAAGAGAAAGAGAGAAATTTAAGATTAAGCTATTTTTTTCATTTATGCAATAAAGACTTATAGTTATCAGGCTCTTAAAGATAATCACTCTAGAATTCATTGAGACAAAAATTATATATACACTTCTTACAAAAGTGGAAGAAGGTTTTTAAATACAACAGATCTTAAAGAGCATTACAGGATACAAAATCTATGGTTATAAAAAATATAGTTAAAATAAAATAAAAGAATTTTTTAATTATTACATTTAAGTAGTTTTTATATGATGTGTAGTGGGCTTAAGTGTCTCCCAAAGTTCTAGTTTTTATCCAGAATGTAAATAGAGTTGGCCACCAAAAATATTTTTAATATTGTGTTTTAAGTCAGTTTTATAATATATTTAGTATTTTTTTTATTATATTTTGAATCTCTAGCTTAAAGTTATTAATTCAATATTGATTAAAGCATACTTGAACAAAACTTGTGATCTCTGACACCAAACAAATTAAACAATTTTAAATAGATATTTCATGCTAAAAAAAGTTATTCATATACCTATTAAAAATTCAACTAAAATTTAAATAATAAAATTATAATGGATTCAATATTTCATATTTAAGTGGGATTTGTAATCTATTGATTTTTTGAGTCCACAAAATAGTTCTTGATCGCGGAACCTTAATCAAGTATTCCTTGATTTTAGGCTTGGCTTGATTAAAACTTTCAAAGAGGTGTTTGAACTTTTCAAAAACATAAATATTTAGTTTTGTGTTTGATAAATTAAAAAGTTTATGTGTTTATACTAGCAATTTTAAAAAATTAGAGGTGTTTTTGAAAGCACATAAGGAAGAATTTTCTAAATCTTACTTGTATTTATCAAAATTAAAAGTGTAATATAACATCGTACATTAATTAATATTCAAATTTAGTTCTTTCATTAATGTCTATTATAATCTTTTTAAATTTCAAAAGTTAAAGCCATTTTTAATTTAATTTATTAAATATAGATGCTATAATTTTTAAAAGAAAAGTGCTAGGGAATCACCCGATTTTGTGATTTGTAGTAATTAATTAGTCATCATTAGTATTTTTAATAGTGTGAGTACATTATAGATATTACATTTTCATATCATCTATAGATAGTATATATACCAAATCTATAATTTTACATTTCAACCTCACCTACTAATAACTGAGTTAAGTCCTACTTTAGTCCCTGGCAAGTTGCACTTATTTGATTTTCGACTTTTCAATTGCTACAATTTGACCCCTCAGATTAAAAAAGTGCACTAATGTAGTCCCTCGTATATTTTCTGTCACTGTGCACTAATGTAGTCCCTCGTATATTTTCTGTCACTGGAACTCAACGCCGTTAGTGAGCTCAAACCTTGTCATGTTGGACATATTAAAATAGGTCGTATACGTTTTGGCACTGAAAAAATCTCTAACCAACGTCATTTGAGGGTTTGAACAATGTTAAAAGGGAAGAGTATAACATTTAAAATCACTAACGATGTTGAGTTCTGGTGACGAAAAATACATGAGTGATTATATAAATGTACTTGTTTAAACCTGAGGGATCAAATTGTAGCAATTAAAGGTCAAGATCAAATAAGTGTAACTCGCCAATCTCAAAGACTAAAGTGAGGCTTAACTCACTAGTAACTACACACAAAGAATATATATAATTTATTAATATCTTGTTATATTTGCATTAATTGAAAGTGATTACTTTGGAAGATGATATTCTGCATAATAATAATGACAAAAAAAAGAGGGAGATGATTCAGATAAAAATGAAAATAAATAAAATAAAAAGAATACTAATTAAAATGACCAAACAAGACAAGAAAAAAAAAAGAGAAAGAGAGAAATGAAAGATTAAGCTAAGAGTCTGTAAGAAGAGATTTTGATGGTTTTCGCCATTTATGCAACAAAGACTGATAGTTATCAGGCCCTTAGGCTGCGTTTGTTTCTGAGAACATGACAGGGCAAGACACTGAGAACAGGACAGGACAAGACACTGATGGACAGAGACACAAAATTTTGTGTTCTTGTATTCTGTTTGGTGATAAACTAGAACAAATTATGAAAATCTTTATTTTTTTTCATTCAAAAAATTTGAGATGAAAAATATAATAATAAAAAAATATAATTATAAAAAATTAGCAAAAATAATGAAAAAAGAATGAAAAATAAGTTGTGTTCTTTATTAGTGTCCCTGTGTCCTTCCTGTCAGGATGGACACAAAATACATTAATTCAGTATCTCTGGACATACTGTCTCTGTCCATATCTTTTCTGTCAAACATAATTTTCTGTCTCTGTGTCCATGTCTCAGTGTCCTGTCTCTGTAAACAAACACAGCCTTAAAGATCATCAGTTTAGAATTCATCGAAACAAAAATTATATATGCACTTCTTACAAAAGTGGAAGAAGGTTTTCAAATACAACAGATCTTAAAGAGCATTACAGGATACAACAACTATGATTATAAAAAATATCGTTAAAATAAAATAAAAGAATTTTTTAATTATTATATTTAAGTAGTTTTTATATGATGTGTAGTGGACTTAAGTGTCTCCCAAAGTTTTAGTTTTTATCCCGAATATAAATAGAATTCGTCACCAAAAATATTTTTAATGTTCTGTTTTAAGTCAGTTTTTTAATATATTTAGTATTTTTTTATTGTATTTTGAATCTCTAATTTAAAGTTATTAATTCAATATTGATTAAAGCATACTTGAACGAAGCTTGTGATCTCTGACACTAAACAAATTAAACAATTTTAAATAGATATTTCATGCTAAAAGAAGTTATTCACATACCTATTAAAAATCCAACTAAAATTTAAATAATAAAACTATAATGGATTCAATATTTAATATTTAAGTGAGCTTTGTAATCTATTGGATTTTTTGGGTCTACAAAATAGTTCTTCATCGCGGAACCCTTAATCAAGCACTCGTTGATTTTAGGCTTGGGTTGATAAAAATTTTCGAAGAGGTGTTTGAACTTTTCAAAAGCACATAAATATTTAGTTTTGTATTTGGTAAATTAAAAAGTTCATGTGTTTATACTAACAATTTTAAAAAATTAGAGGTGTTTTTGAAAGCACCTAAGGGAGAATTTTCTAAAGTTTACTTGTATTTATCAAAATTAAAAGTGTAATATAACATCGTACATTAATTAATATTCAAATTTAATTCTTATATTAATGTCTATTATAATATTTTTAAATTTCAAAAGTTAAAGCCATTTTTAATTTAATTTATTAAATATAGATGCTATAATTTTTAAAAGAAGAGTGCTAGGAAATCAGCTGATTTTGTGATTTGTAATAATTAATTAGTCATCATTAGTATTTTTAATAGTGTGAGATTACATTTAAGGATGTGAGATTACTCACTTTTCTTTTGCTGGTTAAGTGTTAGCCAAATTTTAATAAAATTGCTAACCCTCTAAACTTTTTCTTTTTAAAAAAATTATCTTTTAAAAGTTAGCTTTTATAAGTTACTTTTAAAAAATAAAAACTTCCTATATTCTGAAACCTTGATACTAATTCAAATATTTAATTATATATCCTTTAGATAAAAAAAATCAGAAAAATTATTTTATCTGTATAATTATATATAATTAACATTTTATATATAATAAGTATTTTATTTTTTAAATTAACAATTTTTTTTAGTATTTATCCATTTTGGTTCTCAAAGAATTTCAGACCATACACTTTAGTCCCTAACTAAAGTTAATTACTTGATTAGTCCCTAACAATTAATTTCGTCAATCACTTAGGTTCTTGACTCTGTTAACTCTAACGGAAAACAAAATGGTCCCCGACAACTCTAACAGGGGACAGAATGATCCCTGACAACTCTAATAGGGGACAAAATAATCCATGTCTCTCTTTGTTTGAAAATGACACTATTCTTCCCGAATTTTCATTATATCTCGCATAACCGTACCATTCATACCCTTCTTCTTCACCTTCACAGTCTTCTGTTTCATCTTTTCCTTCCCCCTCTTCAACTCCAAAATCAAGTCATGGTGTAACTACCACATGTATCACACCTACCTCAACATGTCATGGACCACACACTTCCTAAATCTCTGTGACTAGTACACCTACCTCCTCCATATTTCACCCACCAGAAGCATCCACTTCCACGTCCTCGATAACAACATCACTTTCAACCCCAACAACGTCCACCACATCTTCAAGACCATGTTCCACAACTACCCCAAGGGCACGCTTTTCTCCACTCTCTGACAAGAAATACAGATTGTTGGACATTAGGACATCATGAGAAGATTTCTCTTCTACATTATATGCAAATTCTCATTTGAAATGGACCCTGATGAGTGCTTCATTCCTTCTTTTTTGGAGTTCAAGTTAGCAGACAGTTTCAATATCGCATCGAAGCTGTACAACGACGGGTCTTAACAAATCAGACTTGCTGTCTATATTCATGGGATCTATCGAAGACGACAAGTACTTGAGAGACATAGTCATTTATTTCTTGAGTATGAATTGGTTGAGAACAAGTTGGGAATTTTTCTTCTAATAAACATTGAAGTTGCAGAGCGTGCATTGTGTAGCTTGAAGTTACAGCATTAGATTGTTAGTGTTATGCGAGATATGATGGAAATTGGGAGAGAACAGTGTCGTTTCTAAAAAGAAGAGGTCAGAAACCATTCTGTCCCGTTAAAATTTTCAGGGACTATTTTGTCCTCCGTTAGAGTTAACGGAATAAAAGACCTAAGTGACTGACGAAGTTAATTGTTAGGGACCAATCAAATAATTAATTTTGATTGGAGACTAAAGTATCTGATTCAAAATTCTTTTAAGACCGAAATGAGTAAATACTCTTTTTTTTTTATATAGAAATATAATATTTGACATCAAAATCACAAAATGTTAAAAAAATTTGGATCACCAAACCAAGTATTAGACTCACACTGTCAAAAACCCTAAACTAAAAGTTTAGCTATAAATCCTTCATTACCACACTTCATTTTTTTTCATTTCAATCCATATTCATTCAAACCCTTCTACAATATAAGCTTTCGAAGATGGCTCCTCCTCGAGGTTATTGCAAAATCGTGTTTCCGTTTTCCTAATTCAATCTCTAATAATGTCAGCTTGATTCTACTGGTTCTTCATAATATTTGATAAGTTTGAAATTTCATTGTTTGCAGGTCGTGGTGGTGCTGGTGTTAGGGGTGGCAGAGGTGACAGAAGCATAAGGAGAAGGAGAGATGATGGTGGTGAAAAAGGTATGCCATTCAAAGCTCGAGGTGGCGGCGACAGAGGTGGAAGTAGGGGTGGCCATGGAGAAATGAAGGGAGATAGCAAAGTTGTGATTGAGCCTCACAGACATAAAGATATTTTCATTGGAAAGGATAAAGAAGATGCTCTTGTTATTAAGAATCAATTTAGTATTCAAAAGACTAAGTTTTATTTTAAAAAATTCAAGTATCTTTACTGCCTTGAACAAATTTTTTCAAAGTTGATGTTAATTAACAAGCTTATCATGAAAGTTTTCAAACAATTAATAGCAACGATTTTTTATTAAAATCAAATGGAGCATAAAAAGATTCAATAATCAATCATAAACAATATGCCACACAATGAATCATAGAACAAGACTTCGCGAGCCCTTACTTTTGCCTGCTCTCTCCTTGTATGAGCTAGTAAGATCTTTGATCATCTGTCTTTCTAACTCTAATAGAACATCTGAAACTAAGGAGTTTACTTGCTAGAGTAAGGAGTAAGGAGTTTACTACTTAGTGCTTGAGCTAAGCCTTTTGTTCTGGAACTCATTAGAATACCACAACCCTAAGACAGGTTTTGGAACCAGCAAACCCTAGAAGTCAAAATAAGGTTAGGTTGGTTCTAAAGCAGCTATCCCGAAGGTTGAGTCTGAGTCAGCCTCGTTCTGGTGCAAGGTTCTCTTTTCAGTAATTACTGAGAATGATGGATATACTTTTCATAATACAAGCAGGAGAAGTAAAGTAGTTCTCAAAGGCTGTGGCAACAGAGAAGGAGGCGATGAGACTAACGGTGGTTAGTGGTGGTGGCGGTGTTGATGATAGATGTTATAAAATCTATAAAAAGAATAAAAGGAGGATTGAGATTTAGCAGAGTGATCTTGATATTAGGGTTAGAAAAATGATAAATTGGAATTTTAAGTAATTTTATAATATTTGGATAATTTTGTCATATAGAATTTATTTTTTATAGGTAAACTATAATTTTGATTTTTTTGTGGATAAATTTATCAACGTTTTAAATTTTTGTGAGTAGAAATGATAATTTATTTGAATTGTTAAATTACATAGATTATATATAAGTTAACATCCCAAATATTTTAATATTTGAAAAAAAGCATTTGCTTCTTTAATTATATTATGTATATACTAATATTAATTATTAAATTAGTCATCCATATAAAAAAAATATTGAATATATTAGTTAATATGTTATCTAGATTATTTTTTTATTAGTTTAATATTAATGGTAATTAATTATAGTAGAAGTACATGAGGATTACATAAGGTTAACCATAAAATATTTTTATTTAGTTTTCTGTTTTCATTCATTTGAAATTAAAAAAATATTGTGATTAATCTTATGTACTCCTTATGTACTTTTACTATAATTAATTTTCATTAATATTAAACTAATAAAAAATAATTTAGATAACATATTAAATGAATATTTTAAAATTGTCTCTTTTTCACATTAGCTATAGTTTTAGTTACTTTTTATTATATATAATTAATATTTTTATATATAAATTATAATTTATAAAACTTATATTAAGGGAGTCCAGCGTCCTCGCTGGCACATCGGGCTCTGGCTCTGATAACAGCATAGAGAGTGAAAATTGAGTGGAAAGAAAAAATATGATGTAAATTCCATAAAAAATTTTTTCCATAGATGAGATGAAAATAGAAAAAAATGAAAAAAAGGTTGTGAAATTATAAATTTATCCTTTGATTAATAAAGAAAACAAAACACTTAAGAATATTTAATGTAATTTTACACTATTATAATTTTTTTTCTTCTCACTTTTCTTTCCATTCAAATAATTTTTTTATTTTCTTTTTATTCATTTTCTTTTTCTCCAAACAACACACAAATAACTCCACTCTTTCTTCTATTTTCTTTTTTCTCATTTTCTTTCCTCTTATTTTTTTTATTTTCTTTCCTATATTCAAACAAAGTGTAAGTGCTTCCCATAATTTTAGTCTTTACATGAGGATGTAAATAGAGTCGACCATCAAAAATATTTTTAATATTATGTTTTGAGTAGTTTTCATAATATATTTAGTATTTTCTATTATATTTTGAACCTCTAGTTTAAAGTTATTAATTCAATATTGATTAAAGCATACTTGAACAAAGTGTGTGATCTCTGACACTAAATAAATTAAACAATTTTAAATAGATATTTCATGCTAAAAGAAGTTATTCACATATCTTTTAAAAATCCAACTAAAATTTAAATAATAAAATTATAATAGATTCAATATTTAATATTTAACTGGGCTTTGTGATCCATTGGGTTTTTTGGTTCCACAAAATAGTTTCCGATGGCAGAGCCCTTAACCAAGCACTCATTGGTCTTAGGTTCGGTTTGGTAAAATTTTTTTAAGAGGTGTTTGAGCTTTTCAAACGCATGAATATTTCGTTTTATGTTTGGTAAAATAAAAAGCCCATATGCTTATGTTTGCGATTTTTAAAAGTTATAGGTACTTTTGGAAGCACCTAACGGAGAGCTTTTCAAAGTTGACTTGTGTTTATCAAAATTAAAAAATCTAATATAATCTCGTAAATTAATTAATATTCAAATTTAATTCTTATATTAATGTCTATTATAGTATTTTAAAATTTTAAAAGTTAAAGTAATTTTTAATTTAATTTATCAAATATAGATACTATAATTTTTAAAAAACTATCTTTTAAAAGTTAACTTTTATAAGCTACTTTTAAAAAGTAAAAACATTCCTGGATTCTGAAGCCTTGATATTAACTCAATTATATATCCTTTAGATAAAAAAAAATCGTTTTATCATCTTATCTAGGGTTAAGTACGATTTTAATCCATAAGGTATAGGCCAAAAAAATTTTTCGTCCCAAACCTTTTTTTGCATATAAAATCGTCTCTAAGGTTTAACTTGGTTTTAAAATCGTCTTTATTTTAGAGACCAAAATCGTACGGAGGTGGCGGCAGAAGCGACGACACAGGTGGATCGTGGACAATTTCTTCTTCTTCTTCTTCCTTTCTCCATTTTTCTTCTTCCTTACTCTCTTCGCATGAATAGAAACACTCTCTTTCTCTATTTTTTTTATTTTATAAATTTTTTGTTATAGGCAATTTGATCCAAAATTTTAATATTTAAGTAAAAAAGACGATTTTAAAACTTGGTTTCAAACCTTAGAGGCAATTTTGTATGAAAAAATGTTGGGAAGTAAAAAAATTTTCAGTCTATGTAACACCCCAATTAGCCTAAACTTTACCTCGCGTCGTAAAGCAAAGATTAATCAAGGATTACGACAGTCCTAAGCTCATACATATGATATATAGAAGGAATAATATTATCTAGAAGCCTGATGAAGGATATAGTTCAAAAAGAGGATTTAAAAGCGCAAAACGTACTAACGAAAAGTCTAACTTAAAGCACAACGAACATATGTGATATAAACAAAAATAATAGTATAATAGTGTAATATCATAAGAAACTAGTCACGGCTCACGAAGTTTAAGCCGGCTAGTCATATATACAGGCAAACAGAAACTTAACAGTAAAAACAGCTTATACAAATTTTATTCTCTCAAATACAAGCCTCTAGGCAAAGCAAAATATAGAAGTGAGAGCCATATATAAAATAAACCCAAAAGAGACTCAAAAGGTATCCGGATCCTCCGCTCCTGTCACCATCCAAACAACTCACCGAGGTGGGTTGTAACCTGCATCTGAAAGACACAACAGAAATATGGCATGAGAACCGGAGGTTCTCAGTATGGTAACAGTGCCCAGTGATGTAGGATATAAGACCCTGGGATGCCAAAGGCAATCCTAGACTTCATATCCATCACAGATTTCAAACTTAAAGCATACTAAATAATAAAGCATAATATGTAAAACCTTAACAAAACTTAAAACCATAGCACCATAAAAGGGTAATCTATCTTAAGAAATTTCTAATCTAATCAAACACCGCTGTCCCACAGCCTTCACCAACCAATCTGCCATGCGATCCCATCGCCACCGCCTTCCGAACCTCCTCAATCCCAGTAGAAAACACAAGTATATACAATACAAGTAAAACACAAGTAGAGGCATATATAGCAATTAATTCAAATAGCAATTAGACATGTTATACAGATAGGAAAACAATATCAAGTCGGCAAAGCATACAAACAGGTAGAAAATACACATGATGAATGCCTGTCCTACTGGCTGTGATATCACATTGTCAGTTTAAATGCCAACCTGACACATCTCCATGGAGATGTTGCCCTTCGGAATCATTATATGGGAACCCCGAGATATAGTGCTCGGATCACTATCCAGGGTTTTGCACCTGTACGCTCTATTGATCCAAAGGGATGCGAGCGGGATCTATTGCCACCGATCTCACATCTAAGCGCAAGCGGGACGAACCACTGCCCTTACGCCGCCGCCGCTACCTCGACAGGCGGGATCCAACCTCGGGCCCTGCCGGGCGCATAGCGTCTCATAATCTCAATATAAATCCATACTTCAGTGGTTTTTCAGAAAATATTTTCAATATCTCATGGATCCATCATTTTAGTCAAAGTCTCCGATTCATCTCAACCATTGTCAACTCATATTTCCATTCCCCTTCTCACTCTGCCAACCCATCCTCAGTACACCAGAAACCTAAGCCTCCGTTTCTCTAATTTTTCCAAGTGATAGCATCTAAAACCCTTAAATCCTTTCCCACTTTTCAAGTATCCCAAAAATATGCCCAAGAGTCTTAAAAAGCAAGGTTGCGAGAACCGGACCAGTCAAAGAACCGGTAGAGTGACTGGTTCATTGGTTTAATGGTTCGGGCGGGGTTCAACTGGGGTTCAACCGGTTTAATTAAATATTAAATAAAATTATTAAAAATTAAATATATAATTTCAAATTAAAAAAATCATCAATCATCAATAAAATTATTTCAGATAATTTAACAAAACACCATCAACAATCATCCATCAAAATTTAAGAGAAGTAAAACAGCAGGACAAAATTATCCCAGATTCACTGAAATCAACCATCAACAATTATTCCAATTACATAACAATTATAGAAACAAAAAACTTAACACACTGAAGTTTGTGTGACCTACTATTATGGTATGAAGAAATCCATTGAGTGAAAAGTCCAAAAAGAAACCATGGAGGTCTTGAGTTACTCGGATGTCAATATGAAAGATCTCTGGAGAAAATTTTCCCATCAATCCAAAGTACCACGTGCTCAATTCTTGGAGGTGAGGCAGTAACAACAAAGCATTGAACCATTCATGTCGAAAGATAGTGAAAGATCAAGAGTAACCAAGCATGTAAGTTGAAAAATCTCTATTGGAATTGTCCCACAAATCCAGCATGTGACAAGTTCAAATAAGTCAAGTTCTCCAATTAACACAGAGGCAGAAACAACATTATTCTCCCCTGAATTCTCACGAGTAATCAGTCATCTTCATCAATCAGCAACAAAAATATAAAACAACAAAATTTTCAAAAATAATTTCTTATAATTCAAAAATAGAAAAATCAAAAACAAAAAATAACCTCAGAAAACCATGAACAAATAAATAATTCAGCGACCAAAATCATGAAGCAGCAAACAAATAAATTATGAACAAATAACCTCAGAAAATCAAAAATCAAAATCATGAATCCAGCAAACAAATAAATCATGAACAGATAACAAATAAATCAAAATCTTGAATCTAGCAAACAAATAACAAATCGCTGTGAGAGAGACAGAGAGAAAGGACGTTGAGCTCCGACCCTCAGACAGAGAGAAAAATCGAAGAGAGAGACGGACACTAACAAATTGAGCAGCGACGACGACGGAGCAGTCCTTCGCGGCGGCGATGCCAACAGCTCAGACTCGACGTCGAGGGGAGGTGACGATAACAGGTGTTGTTGACCTTGAAGAGAGCGACAGAGAGAGATCGCTGAAGAGACGACGACCGGCCAACGGCGACAAGAAGAGTAACGATCCGAAGAGACGACGACCGACTGACGACGACGAGGAGAAGAATGATGAGAAGAGTGCGACGGTAGGGTAGTGATGGTGGCTGGGTTTTGGGTTTCTCAGAGACGGAGAGAAAGGGGAGGGGAGGGGTGGGGTGGGGTGAGAAGAGTGCGACGGTGGAAGAGTGATGGTGGCTAGGTTTAGTGTTTCTCAGAGACAGAGAGGGAGAGAAGGGGGAAGGGTGGGGGTGGGGGTGGGGGTAGGGGTGGGCTGGGCTGGGTATCTGTTTGGGTTGGGTTTATATATATATATATATATATATATATATATATATATATATATAAAAACCGGTAACCCTGAAAAAATCCGGCCGGTTTCGATGGTTCACCGGTTAACTGCCGGTTCGGCTGGTTCTTAGCCCGGTTTTTTGCTGAACGGTTTTACAGTGGAACCGAACCGACTAGATGACCGGTTCCCGGTTAATCTAGTTGAACCGGTCGGTCCGGTTCAATTTTCAGAACAATGTTAAAAAGGGGTTATAGAAGCTTAAAACCTCGTCGGGAAGGTGAAATAGTTGAAAATAAAATAAAATTTGAGAAACAGGGTGTGTGCGTCCGCACAGGGGTGTGCGTGCGCACGCCCAGGAAGATTTTTAAAAGTGTGCGTACGCACAGGTACCATTACAAGCCTGTTCACTCGCACAAGTTGTGCGAGCACCCCAACAGACGACCCTTCCCGACGTGTGCGTGCGTACAGGGCTGTGCGTACGCACAAGTCGTAATTCTCCATTGATGTGCACGCGCACAAGCTGTGCTAACGCTGCAAGCAGAGAGCCTTTTCCTGCCTGTGCGTCTGCACAGAATAAGATTTTTGCAGGGTTTGTGTGTGCGCACAAGGCTGTGTGTGCGCACATATCAGAAATCCTGAAATCCTGCAACTTTGCAGAATTTTAGATTTTCAACACAACTTTGAATGATCATAACTTCCTCTATAAAATTTCAAATTCCACAAACTTTATATCGATTTAAAGGGTTTTCAAAGATCTTTAATTCTAAATGAATTTCAACTAATTTTGAAAACCGAGGCAAAAGTTATAATCAGACAAAATTTATTAAAAATTAACTTTTACCCCAAAGTTTCCAATTTTCCAATTCTCCCAAGTATCATATCTCAAACCAACCAAAACAATACCAAACTCCCCTCTACAGCACAATTTACCCTCTAAGGTCACTTTTCACCATTAATACCAATTTTCCCATCCTACTTTATTATTCTCAACCTCAATCATCACTTATATATATAACATTCCAAACATATATTCACTAATAAGCATTTATCACTATAAATCCTCATCATCAACTCAATCATGTTTCATATTATTAATCAACAATGTCTATTCATCCAATTTCATCATATCTCAACTTCATCATTTAACAACATCAACAATACCAATTCATTGTACACCATCAACCAACAAATCATCAACAACATATAATTTTCAAACATATCCTATGGGTCTCTAGCCTAAGTATCCATGAATATTATATACTACATAGAAGAAACTGAAACCATACCTTGGCCGATCTCCAATATGCACCAAAACCCCAAATTGAGCCCACGACAAGCTTTCAAGCACAATCTATGCCACCAAGAATCTCCAACAAGCATCAACAAGCTCCAAACATCACCATAAACAAGCTATATGTACATAAACCATCATAAATCAACCTAGGGCTCATTGTAATTGAAATTTCACAAGATTTTTAATGCCTCTTACCTTGTCCAACAGTTTTGGAAGCCAAAACCAACATCAATCAAAGGTTAGAGTGTACCTAAACACCCAAAAATCACAAAACCTCACTTAGCCAAAATCCTAAAAACTTGAAACATTGAGGAGAGAAATAGAAAAGATTTCGTGGTTATATCACTACTTTCTTGTATGGGTTTTGTAGAATTCTTCACAAGGAACGCGTAGCCGCAAACGGTGCGGCGATCGGAGCTCTATAGCTCAAAATATGAGCTTGTGAAGATGAAGGTGAATAGTGTCAATGGTGTTTCGCTTCTTCTTCTCAGCTGGTGTGGGTGTTATGTTTATGTGTGTCATGGCTGATTGGGTTCATTAATGGACCCTTATATATGTTGGGCTTGGGCCCAACTTGGACCCGGTTCATTCCGTTAGCATTTTTAGCCCGTTTGGCCCAACTTCGGGCCAAACTTTTAACACTAACGCCCGGTTTTCCATCTCTAATATTTTTCTAAGATTTTTGGCTGTTTTCACTGCTTCTCGCACAGCATCGAGCAGACTTGAACCGGTTCAACCGGTTTGACTGGCGGTTTGTGGTATTTCACGGTTTTTCACAGAAAACACATTTTCTGACTCAGAAAAACCTACTGAGTCCAAAACTCACATTTAAATCCCCAAATTCTCATCCTAACTTTTTGGAATTTAATTTGGGCATTTAAATAATTTTATCCGTAAAAAATTCGGTTCTTACATCCTCCCCTCCTTAAAAAGATTTTCGCTCTCGAAAATCCGAATCACGCGACGTAACTCCACGAAGCATCCTACTTTCGACGTTGCGAACCCAACAAGTTGCCACATCATCTCGTCACCATCATCCTACCGTGTCGATGTTCTCTTTTGCCAACTTCTCCAAAGAATAGTTCACTCGAATTGGCAGAAAATGAGTAGATTTGGTTAAGCGATCCACGATCACCCAAACCGCATCAAATCCCAATCTAGTCCTCGGCAAACTGGTCACAGAAATCCATCGCGATTCCTTCCCACTTCCACTGAGGAATCTCAAGAGGCTATATCATTCCTAACGGCTTCTAATGCTTTATCTTCGCCTTCTGACACGTCAAACACTTGGATACCACTATAGCTACATCACCTTTCACCTCAGGCCACCAGAACATCTTCTTTAAGTCATACTACATCTTCGCACTTCCGGGATGAATAGGAAATCCACTGTAGTGAGCCGCCGACAACAAGTCTTGCCTCAACCTCCTGACATCCGGTATGCAAATTCTCCCCTTATATCTCCACAATCCTTAACCATCCTTAGTGAAATTCTCACACCTCTTATCACCAACTGGTTGGAACAATTTCTGAAGCTTCCACTCCCCTTGCTGAGCCCTCTGAGCCTCCGTCTTAAACGTGCTTGAAACCTGCAACTGGTTCAAACAAGTTCTTCCGGCAACCTCACCAATGTCCAGCTTAAGATCCACCAACTTATCCATTAGCTCCTCTTCCTTGATTCTCATTCAAGCAATTGTCAAAGATCTCCGACTCAATGCGTCTGCGACCACCATCGCCTTTCCAGGGTGATAACTCATTTCAAAATGGTAGTCCTTATGCAACTCCATCCATCTTCTCTGACGCATATTAATCTCTTCCGGACCAAAGATGCACTTGAGACCCTTATGATCAGAAAAAGATGCTAAACCTCACTCCATACAAGTGGTGCTTCCAAATCTTCAGTGCAAACACAAACGCCACTAATTCCAAGTCACGAGTTGGGTAGTTCACCTCATGCGGTCTCAGCTGACGCGATGCGTAAGCCACCACATTCCGGTGTTGCATCAACACGCAACCTAAACCCTTCAGGAAAGCATCACAGTATACTTCGAACGGTTCATGCGGTTCTGACAAGACTAAAACAGGTGCTGAAGTTAATTTCTGCTTCAAGTTTGGAAACTCTCTTCACACTCCGACGTCCACACAAAAGACACTTCCTTTCTTGTCAACTTAGTCATCGGTAGTGCAAATCGGAAAAATCCTTCAATGAATCTCCGGGTAATATCCGGCTAAACCCAAGAAGCTTCTGACTTCCGTCACTGTTGTCGGTCTTTTCCATTCCATCACCGTTTCCACCTTAGAAGGATCTACGGTTATTACGTCCTTTGCTCACCACGTGACCTAAGAACTTTACTTCCTCCTTCTAGAACTCACACGTCGATAACTTAGCGTACAACTTCTGCTGCGCCACTCTGATCATCGTCATTAAGAAATCTGAAAATTTTCCTTAAACCAAATACGTATTTTGTAATATTTCTCAAAACCTTTAAAACAACTTCAATCTAAATGAGTCCATTGTTAAAACCTTATCAAAAGAGTCAAAAACCGTTTATTTGTAAATCAAACATTTTAAAGCATGATTTGCCTAAATTCATCGAGCCTTTAAATCAAAATCTTTCCATTTGAATCCCTTTTGTTAAATTAAAATTTACAAACCAAAATCACAAGTGAACAAAATCTTAGGACCCACTCTTCCTTTTTAAATCGTATCATTTGATCAAAAGTTCCAATATTTAGTTTCAAAACCAAATCATTCAAAACAGTTCATTCTAGACCAGATCACTGTTGAGTTTTTTGATGGGAGTCAAAATAGTTTACTCAAAAGTTGCCTACTTCAAATCATGATTTTCTTAAATTAAAACTTTTCAAATTGAATCCCTTTCGATAAGAGAAATTGGAAACCATTTTCACAAGTGAACAAAATCAGAGAACTCACTGTTCGTTTAAACCATATCTCTTAAATCAAGAGTTCCGACTAACTTTCAAAACCGAATCATTTAAGTGAAAGTTCCAAACCAAATTGGAAATCATTCTAAACCTTAAAACCGTAAAAATTATAGTTAAAAACCGCAAAGGCGTCAGTCGGTACTTCCGTTGCTACTAGTGCTGAACCGCACCCATCACCCATGCAGGGAGCCGCCAAGACTTCTAGTCATACCTGTTAACCATCCCAGCACGTCCGCTCTGATCGTTCGTCATCACAGGCCCGACATCCTCGGCTACCGCCATTAGAATCTTCCTCTCCCATGGTTTACTCCCAACACAACTCTAAGCCCTTGTAATCCTAACGATGACTTTGCAAAAAGATAGAACCAAACTAACCTCAGGTCCAGGCAATATAATACTCAAAGCATACGCTTACCTCTCGTTGGAGGATCCGACCCCGTCGCATCACGTGCATCCAAAGTATACACACGGCCTGACTGTTGATTCTGATCCTCATCTCGGTTTCTCCCACGGCGACAATACTTAGATACATGCCCAGGTTTCCCACAATTATAGCATCGACCATTTCCTTTCGCTTGATGAAACTGGGCTTTGTTGCCCCTGCTAAAATTTCCTTGACCTTGCAGATGCTGAGGAGTATGTCCATCTTTCTTGAAGTTATGTCCCCTTGGTCCGAGGTGATCATCGAGTTCCCTACTAGTATTCCCTCCATGAGTGTTCCTTGACGAGGCTACCGTCCTTGCATATTCTTCAACAACCCTCGCCATGTCCACCAATTCAGAAAATCTCCTCATCTCTAGTGGAGCCACAGCACGCCTGATATTCTCTCTCAACCCCACTTCGTATTTGATGCATTTCCATCCCTCATAAGACTCAGGAGTACCCTGACTTATCCTCGAGAACCTACAGAGTTCCTCAAACTTACTAGTGTATTTTGCTATAGTCATGGACCCTTGCTTCAGCTGTAAGAGCTCCAATTCTCTGGCCTCCCTTAATGAGTCATGAAAGTACTTCTTGTAGAAAGCTTCCTCGAATAACGCCCAGGTAATATTCACGTTCTGTTGGTGTAGCAGTCGGCGCTCTCCTTGCCACCATTGTTGAGCTCCTCCCACTAGTTGATAAGTCGCATATTCCACGAACTTGTCATACGGTATATGTTGAGTTAGCAATGCACGCTCCACAGCTTGGAACCAGTTGTCTGCTTCAGTATGGTTTGTCGAACCATTGAAAATCGGCGGGCCAGCTTTCTAAAAAGCAGCTAGAGTTCTCGGAACACCTCTCAAGCTGTCCTCAGCACCTTCTCCATCTTCATTTCCGCTTCCGGCCGGTTGGGCTAACCTCTGCACAACTTGCAGAGTTGCAGAAACATTCGCTTCCATGGTGTTTGCCAAGTTCGCCATCGTCGCCATGAACTCGGCATAGTTATCAGCCGGTTGCTCATTTCTACTTTCTCGTGAACGTGCTCGACCTCGTCTGTGAGTGGCCATTGGGTTTCCTGTCTACACCAAACAATCGACATCGAGGTGATCAGGCCCATTATCAAAAGCCTAGTGTTTCAATTATCCCAAACAGGCACTCACAAACAAGCATGCTATGAAATATCAAGTAGATAACCTAATAGCATGAAAGAAAAGACACACAGAGTATGTAATGAAGCACAATCGGTCCATCCCTCAGGCTCACGAGGATGAACCGCTCTGATACCACTAAATGTAACACCCCAATTAGCCTAAACTTTACCTCACGTCGTAAAGCAAAGATTAATCAAGGATTACGACAGTCCTAAGCTCATACATATGATATATAGAAGGAATAATATTATCTAGAAGTCTGATGAAGGATATAGTTCAAAAAGAGGATTTAAAAGCGCAAAACGTACTAACGAAGCGTCTAACTTAAAGCACAAGGAACAAACGTGATATAAACAAAAAAAATAGTATAATAGTGTAATATCATAAGAAACTAGTCACGGCTCACGAAGTTTAAGCCGGCTAGTCATCTATACAGGCAAACAGAAACTTAACAGTAAAAATAGCTTATACAAATTTTGTTCTCTCAAATACAAGCCTCTAGGCAAAGCGAAATATAGAAGTGAGAGTCATATATATAATAAACCCAAAAGAGACTCAAAAGGTATCCGGATTCTCCGCTCCTGTCACCATCCAAACAACTCACCGAGGTGGATTGCAACCGAAAATCTGAAAGACACAACAGAAATATGGTAATAGAACCGGAGGTTCTCAGTATGGTAACAGTGCCTAGTGATGTAGGATATAAGACCCCGGAACGCCAAAGGCAATCCTAGACTTCATATCCATCACAGATTTCAAACTTAAAGCATACTAAACAATAAAGCATAATATGTAAACAATTAACAAAACTTAAAACCATATCACCATAAAAGGGTAATCTATCTTAAGGGATTTCTGATCTAATCAAACACCGCTGTCCCACAGCCTTCACTAACCAATCCGCCATGCGATCCCATCGCCACCGCCTTCCGAACCTCCTCAATCCCAGTAGAAAACATAAGTATATGCAATACAAGTAAAATACAAGTAGAGGCATATATAGCAATTAATTCAAATAGCAATTAGACATGTTATACAGATAGGAAAACAATATCAAGTCGGCAAAGCATACAAACAGGTAGAAAATACACATGATGAATGCCTGTCCTACTGGCTGTGATATCACATTGTCGGTTCAAATACCAACTCGACACATCTCCATGGAGATGTTGCCCTTCGGAATCATTATATGGGAACTCCCGAGATATAGTGCTCGGATTACTATCCAGGGTTTTGCACATGTACGCTCTATTGATCCGAAGGGATGCAAGCGGGATCTATTGCCACCGACCTCACATCTAAGCGCAAGCGGGATGAACCACCGCCCTTACGCCGCCGCCGCTATCTCAACAGGCAGGATCCAACCTCGGCCCCTGCTGGGCGCATAGCGTCTCATAATCTCAATATAAATCAATACTTCAGTGGTTTTTCAGAAAACATTTTCAATATCTCATGGATCCATCATTTCAGTCAGAGTCCCCGATTCATCTCAACCATTGTCAACTCATATTTCCATTCCCCTTCTCACTCTGCCAACCCATCCTCAGTACACCAGAAACCTAAGCCTCCCTTTCTCTAATTTTTCCAAGTGATAGCATCTAAAACCCTTAAATCCTTTCCCACTTTTCAAGTATCCCAAAAATATGCCCAAGAGTCTTAAAAAGGGGTTATAGAAGCTTACAACCTCGTCGGGAAGGTGAAATAGTTGAAAATAAAATAAAATTTGAGAAACAGGGTGTGTACGTCCGCACAGGGGTGTGCATGCGCATGCCCAGGAAGATTTTTAAAAGTGTGCCTATGCACAGGTACCAAAATTTTACAAGCCTGTTCACTCGCACAAGCTGTGCGAGCGCCTCCAACAGGCGACCCTTCCCGACGTGTGCGTGCGCACAGGGCTGTGCGTACGCACAGGTCGTAATTCTCCATTGATGTGCACGCGCACAAGCTATGCTAACGCTGCAAGCAGAGAGCCTTTTCTTGCCTGTGCATACGCACAGGTCTGTGCGTCCGCACAGAATAAGATTTTTGCAGGGTTTGTGTGTGCGCACAAGGCTGTGCGTGCGCACATATCAGAAATCCTGAAATCCTGCAACTTTGCAGAATTTTAGATTTTCAACACCAACTTTGAATGATCATAACTTCCTCTACAAAATTTCAAATTCCACAAACTTTATATCGATTTAAATGGTTTTCAAAGATCTTTAATTCTAAACAAATTTAAACAAATTTTGAAAACCGAGGTAAAAGTTATGATCAGACAAAATTTATTAAAAATTAACTTTTACCCCAAAGTTCCCAATTTACCGATTCTCCCAAGTATCATATCTCAAACCAACCAAAACAAAAC
Source organism: Arachis hypogaea (assembly GCF_003086295.3). Lineage (NCBI taxonomy): Eukaryota > Viridiplantae > Streptophyta > Magnoliopsida > Fabales > Fabaceae > Arachis > Arachis hypogaea. The sequence continues at coordinate 14,484,754 of NC_092055.1, forward strand.
CAAACTCCCCTCTACGGCACAATTTACCCTCTAAGGTCACTTTTCACCATTAATACCAATTTTCCCATTCTACTTCATTATTCTCAACCTCAATCATCACTTATATATATAACATTCCAAACACATATTCACTAATCAGCATTTATCACTATAAATCCTCATCATCAACTCAACCATGTTTCATATTATTAATCAACAATGTCCATTCATCCAATTCCATCATATCTCAACTTTATCATTTAACAACATCAATAATACCAATTCATTGTACACCATCAACCAACAAATCATCAACAACATATAATTTTCAAACCTATCATATGGGTCTCTAGCCTAAGTGTCTATGAATATTATATACTACATAGAGGAAACCAAAATCATACCTTGGCTGATCCCCAATATGCACCAAAACCCCAAATTGAGCCCAAGACAAGCTTTCAAGTACAATCTATGCCACCAAGAATCTCTAACAAGCATCAACAAGCTCCAAACATCACCGTAAACAAGCTATATGTACATAAACCATCATAAATCAACCTAGGGCTCATTGTAATTGAAATTTCACAAGAGTTTCAATGCCTCTTACCTTGCCCAACAATTTTGGAAGCCAAAACCAACATAAATCAAAGGTTAGAGTGTACCTAAACACCCAAAAATCACAAAACCTCACTTAGCCAAAACCCTAAAAACTCGAAACTTTGAGGAGAGGAATAAAAAAGATTTCGTGGTTACCTCACTACTTTCTTGTATGGGTTTTGTAGAACTCTTCACAATGAATGCGTAGCCGCAAACGGTGCGACGATCGAAGCTCTATAGCTCAAGATATGGGCTTGTGAAGATGAAGGTGAATAGTGTCAATGGTGTTTCTCTTCTTCTTCTCAGCTGGTGTGGGTGTTATATTTATGTGTGTCATGGCTGATTGGGTTCATTAATGAACCCTTATATATGTTGGGCTTGGGCCCAACTTGGGTCCGGTTCAACCCGTTAGCGTTTTTAGTCCGTTTGGCCCAACTTCGGGCCAAACTTTTAACACTAACGCCCGGTTTTTCATCTCTAATATTTTTCTAAGGTTTTCGGCTGTTTTCACTGCTTCTCGCGCAGCACCGAGCAGACTTGAACCGGTTCAACCGGTTCGACTGCCAGTTCGCGATTTTTCACAGTTTTTCGTAGAAAACACATTTTCTAACTCAGAAAAACCTACTGAGTCCAAAAATCACATTTAAATCCCCAAATTCTCATCCTAACTTTCTAGAATTTAATTTGGGCATTTAAATGACTTTATCCATGAAAAACCCGATTCTTACCGTCTATACCTTCGAGACCAAAATCATACTTAACCCTTATATATATATGAATAAACTACCATTTTCTAACTATAAAAGTTGAAAACGCTGATATATCTACCCATAGAAGACATAAATTACTATTTGTACCCATAAAAAATGGCTTTTACAAGCAAAATTATTCAAACCCTAAAAAATTAAATAAAATTCCTAAACTACCCTTCTCTCCACCACTACTACCATCGTCTCTCTCCCCCTTCTCTCTATCTCTCTCTCTCTCTCTCTCTCTCTCTCTCTCTCTCTCTCAATATTCTTAGCAACCCAATTCCAACATCGACCACATCGCTGCTCAGTATATTATATAATTATACTAATTGTCAATTAATATTTTATATAGAGTATTTACCCATTTTGGTTCCTAAAGAATTTCATACCAAACACTTTAGTCCCAAACTAAAATTAATTACTCAATTGGTCCCTAACAATTAATTCCGTCAGTCACTTTGGTCCTTTGCCCTGCCAACTCTAACGGATGACAAAATGGTCCCTAACAACTCTAACCCGGGACAAATGATCACTGTTTCTCTGTTCGGAAACAATGCCGTTCTCTCCCAATTTCCATCGTATCTTGCATAACCCTAACATTCATACTCTTCTTCTTCACCTTCACATTCTTCTTCTCCATCTTCTCCTTCATCCTCTTTAGCTCCAAGATCAAACCATGGTGTAGTTGTCACGTGTGTCACACCTACCTATGTCATGGACCATATACTTTCCAAATCTCTATAATTGGTACACCCACCTTCTTCGCACTTCACCCACCAGAAGCATCCACCTCCACGTCCTCGGTAACAACATCAGCTCCAATTCCGACAACGTCAACCACATTCTCAAGATCAAGTTCTACAACTACTCCAAGGGCATACATTTTTTCACTCTCCGACAAGTAATATAGATTGCTGGACATTAGGACATTATAAGAAGATTCTCCTTCGATATCATATGTAAATTCTCATTTGTAATTGACTCCGAGTACTTCATTCCTTCTCTTCCGGAGTCCAAGCTAGCAGATAGTTTCGCCCTCGCATCCAAGCTATCAGTACAACAAGCAATGTCGCCATCGCTGCTCATATGAAAACTAAAACGATTACTGAATATTGGTTCAGAAAAGAAGCTAAAAGAAGCAATCGGAGTGATGGACAATGTGACCATAGAGATGATAGGGCACAAGAGGAAGGAGATGGCGACGATGACAGGTCTTAATAAACCGTACTTATTGTCTAGATTTATAGGATCCATCGAAGACGACAAGTACTTGAGAGACATAGTAATTAGTTTTTTGAAGTTGTAGAGTGTGCATTGTGTAGCTTGAAGTTACAGTATTAGACTGTTACGGTTATGCAAGATACAATGAAAATTAGGAGAAAATGGCGTCATTTCTTAACAGATGGGCTAGGGACATTTTGTCCCCTATTAGAGTTGTTAGGGACTATTTTGTCCTCCATTAGAGTTGATGGAATAAAGAACCTAAATGACTGATAGAGTTAATTGTTAAGAACTAATTAAATAATTAATTTTAGTTAAAAATTAAAATGCCTAATTCAAAATTTTTTACATACCAAAATAAATAAATACTCTTTTATATATAATTAGTATTTTATTTTTTTAAATTAACCATTTTTTTACAGAAATATAATATGATTTCACATTAGAATCGCAAAATGTTAAAGGAAATTTAGATTACCAAACCAATCATTAGATTCACAGTCACACCGTCAAAAACCCTAAACCCTAAAAGTTTAGCTATAAATCCTTCATTACCACACCATTTTTCTTCATTCCAATCCATATTCATTCAAACCCTTCTACAATCTAAGCTTTCGAAGATGGCTCCTCCTCGAGGTTATTGCAAAATCGTGTTTCCGTTTTCGTAATTCAATCTCTAATACTTGATTCTACTGGTTCTTCATAATGTTTGATAAGTTTGAAATTTCATTTTCCGCAGGTCGTGGTGGTGCTGGTGGAGGGTTCAGGGGTGGCAGAGGTGACAGAGGCAGAGGAAGAGGTGGTGGTGGTGGAAGAGGTACGCCATTCAAAGCTCGAGGTGGCGGCGGCAGAGGTGGTGGTGGTCGTGGAGGAGGTAGAGGTGGCCGTGGAGGAATGAAGGGAGGCAGCAAGGTGGTGGTTGAGCCTCACAGACATGAAGGTATTTTCATTGCAAAGGGTAAAGAAGATGCTCTTGTTACTAAGAATTTGGTTCCTGGTGAAGCTGTTTATAATGAGAAAAGGATCACTGTGCAGGTTATTTTCTTCTTCATCTTGGACCAATTTTTTTTTCTTTTTGGTGTGTAAATAATTTGTTGATTTTTATAATATGCTGCATTATGTAATGAAATGCTTGACAGCTGTTGGTTTTAGCATCTGTTATCTTGTTCATGCCTTGCAAAAAGAAAGAAAAAATCAGATTAGTGTACTTAACTTAACATCTGTTATGTTTCACATGAACTATTATTACATTCTGCAGAAGGAGGATGGCACAAAAGATGAGTATAGGGTTTGGAACCCTTTCCGTTCCAAGTTGGCTGCTGCCATTCTCGGTGGGGTTGACAACATATGGATTGTAAGTAGTTTCAAGTGTCTTAATAACATGTGTTGTGTCTTAGCGTTTGCTTTGAATCCTGTATATTGACTTGCATATTCTGATCGGCTTCGCTTGTGTTCTATAAAGAAACCTGGAGCTCGAGTCCTGTACCTAGGAGCTGCTTCTGGAACAACTGTTTCACATGTGTCGGATGTTGTTGGTCCGGTATGTACTAATTCAAACTTCTATAATCATTTCAAGTGATTTTATGGTTTTCAAGAGCTGCTAAGAATTTGTTGTTTGTGATTGATGTATGCAGAATGGAGTCGTCTATGCTGTGGAGTTCTCTCATCGTAGCGGGCGTGACTTGGTCAACATGGCGAAGAAACGCACCAATATTATACCCATTATTGAAGATGCTAGACATCCAGCTAAGTACAGAATGTTGGTTGGCATGGTAGATGTGATATTTTCTGATGTTGCGCAGCCTGATCAGGTGTGGTTTAAGCTTCTTGGCAATTCGATTGTGAAAGATATATCGGTTAAATATTGAAGTTTTCGAGGATGGTTCCACCCTCCTTGTGACTGTTTAAGCCTATATATGCTAATTTCACATAAGTGATGTATAACCTATTCATTTTTTATCTTCTTTTCTTCATCGTCTTTTTATGGCTGTCAAACTTCAGGTAAGTATCTCTTTGCTCCAATTCTGTATGTTTTATTTGCTTAACATGCTCCACAGTTTTTGCATGTCCTCTTTTTAAACATTTTCATTGATGCAATTATTCTGATTTGTGTGTCGAATGATGTTTTTAGTACGATCTTTATTCTATTCTTGTCTTATCTAGAAGTTAGTAGGTTTAATAACTTCCCTCCTGTTGTCACTCTTAGTGATAACCTCCTGCATAGGGCAAAATTTTTTTCTTTCAAATTTTTTTATATGTTTATGCAATGTACCTTCCATTTAAAAGTTCTCTTAAAAGCTTCCTGTATTCAGTAATTGATGGATGTTAATAGTTCTCAAATACAAAGTATTTTTTCACTTAAACAATTTCCTCTTCTATATGTTACATCTGTGCACATGAGGAGATATACTCGGATTCCCCTTCAGGACATCTTGGATGATGCAGGTTCGAGATTCTGATGCACGACTTTTTTTTTTTTTCTATCCCAATGTTTTGTCTCTAGAACAGTAAACTTGTTTTTGCAGTATGTAGTTCCTTGATAGGTTGGTTTTTCTTTCCACGTTCCCGTCTTCTCTGAGCATGTAGTATGCATATTCAGCCATGTTATCTTTATTTGTGGACTTGTAATCTATCCGGATAATAGTTCTATGAGAATATTGTTTCCTTACGCTACCAATAGCCTGGATTATTATAACTTAGATTATGGATCAATTTTTTTTCCCCCTAAAACTTTATGCTATATTGGTGACCTTGCAGGCAAGGATTTTAGCATTGAATGCCTCATATTATCTCAGAGCAGGGGGTCATTTTGTTATTTCAATCAAGGTTTGTTCTGAAATTAGTCTTACGTTTGTTTATTTGCATTAGATTCTTGTTATGATAAGAAGCCTCTCATGTGGAGAACATCCATAATTCACTTATATTCTTAATAGAAATTTGTCCTTTCGTAATATTATTTATGAAACTCCGCCTATGTTACACTTGCGGTACATAGCCGGTCCCAAGCCCGGATAAAGGAGGAGGGTTGTGTTAGGTCTTCGGCAACCAACATAAAAATATAGCCGAACCCCCATGTAATATTATTTATGAATGAATCATATAGATTGTTAAAGTTGCTCAAGCAATGGCTGAAAACCTTATCCTAATGGGTGCAGTTTGACTATGTGGATCAAACAAGTCCTTAATGTACTGGATTGTTGACTTGGAAAAGGGGGTACTGATTAGTGATTAATAATCTAATGTTTTTGTATGCGATAGGCCAACTGCATAGATTCCACAGTACCAGCGGAGTCGGTGTTTGCAAGTGAAGTCAATAAACTGAAGGCGGAGCAGTTTAAGCCTTTTGAGCAAGTCACCCTTGAACCATTCGAACGGGACCATGCCTGTGTTGTTGGTGGATACAGAATGCCTAAGAAGAAAAAAGATGCCGAGTAAATTTGTTTTTCTTTTTAGATTACATTTTCTAATATTCAGTATCTTGAGATGTTGGTGATAATATTGTGATAAAGAAATCTTGAGATTTTTATACCTACACCTTGTTCTGGTAGTCTCTATTCGATAGAAGCTTTTCAAAAGAATGTGTAATGTAAATTTGTAATTTCATGGTTGGGTTTCTTCTTTGTGTTATCAAAATGATTATTTTGTTACCCTTTCCCTTGGTTGAAGCAATTTCTCTTAATGTTTCAATTAAGCTTCTTTTTAAAGGGAGAAAAGGCAATTCTCTGCGTTACTGATGCGTTATAGCGTATTCAGCCCTTTTGGTTGCCGAAAGTGATGATTGAACACATGCTTGCGAGTGCCATTTTTCTCCATATGGTTCTTGCATTCAGTTGCTCTCATATCATCATCATATGTGTGAATTATATCTGGTTGAATTTTATCTTTTCTTTTGATATAGAAACGGGAAGTTCTTAATCTACGAATATACATTTCAACTGTTCTATTATATATTTTCTTTAGTATTAACCAAGCATTAAGTAACAGCCATTTGGATCATAATTTTAGTAACAGTTTGTAACTTATCCCCTCTTAGAAGGGATTAACTTTACAAAACATTGACCTATTGAGATATGATTACAATTCCACACCATATGAAGTGGGAAGAACAGAGTCCTTTTCTTATGCCTTTTAAGGTTCTTGGGAGATGTTACATTTTAATATTTTATGTCATCTCTTTTTGGATGCCTAGCTGTTTGTTCCACCTACAAATTGTATTTATGATTTTATCACAAGGTAAACATTAGATAATTAAAAAGTAAATTACAAAGCACAGGTTGAATAGGATGAAACATTCGGGGAAAAGAAAAACTTTGTTGTAATAGCTCTTATACATAACTAGGTTACATACATATAATAACAAGGTGTATGGTGTTTATATATAGTTGTTTAATTTACTAAAAAAGATAAAAATTAATATTTAATTTAAAAATATAAAAATAAATTATTTTTAAACTTACTATAAAAGACAAAAAAATAATATTTAATTTAAAAAATATAAAAATAAATCATTTAAATTCGACAAATTTGACAACAAACTTATAGTCACCAAAAGAATTTGCCTATAACGATAACAATAACATCTATCTCTCCTGACTACATCTCTTGACTACAAATTGATTCCAATGGCTTCTGTTTCCACCATGAGTGCCAACTACGCTTGGTAGCCTCTTTGCATTCTTCATGATTCACCCAAAATACCTCAAATTTGAATTCCTTTTTAATCCTAGTAGCGACTTTGTTTCTAAGATTAAAGCGCAGTGATCTGAACTTCCTACCTTTGAGGCTCTCAAAATTGCATTCTAAAATATCTGCATCCATTTCTAATTTACGAGTACCCTATTTAGTTTTTTTCTAATACTAACGTTAGTTTTTGGATTATTAAACCATGTAAGTTTGTTGTCTTTATGATCAACATCCATAAGTCTATTATTATCTACGAACTTTCTGAAAGTATCTAAATAAAGCTTTAACTGTGGATGCATGCCTACCTCTTCATCCTAGTTTAAAATATCATTAAAATCACCTATATAAATCTAAGGCTCTTCCTGATTTATGTTACTTACGATAAGTTCCTCCAAAATTTCCTCCTCTTTTATAAAATTAGATTTTCATACACAAAAACTCCCTTTCAAACTTGACCATTAGTAATGTTAATACTAATTTTAATATAATTATCACCCTACGAATAAATATTAACATTTGCATTAAATTTTCACATCAAACACAGCCCAAAGGACATACTGCGGAGTTCTACTAAAAACATATTATCAAAACGAAATCTTCTTTTAATTCTAAACACCTTTTCTTGTCTAGTCCTAGTTTCTATGAAGAACACTATGAACGACTTTACTTGTTTACATAATTTATATAATTCAGAAATTGTTGGAGCAATTGCTATTTCCCAACAATTCCAGCTAATTAACTCATAGCTAAGGATGAGATATGTTAAGGTCCGGCTTCTCAGTCATTTGCATTCCCCTAAACTGATCATAATTATATTGAGATAAGTCACACTTCCCTGTGACCATTTCATTGTTGTTGTTCTTTATTTTCTTAGTGACTGTGCCTTCAAAGTCCTCTTGTTCCTCCTTCCATTCCTCATTAGCCAACATCAGCTCCTCCTTATTCTCTCTTTTCCTCTTCAGATTCAGCTCCATTTCCATTTTCTTGGCTAGTTGCGCTTCCCATTTAGGAGTTTCCCTTCTTTTTTCATCTTCATCTTCGTCGCTAGCAAGTTCAATATAATAAGCATTCTCTTCCATGATTTTCCCGCCTGTACTTGCTTGGACAGCTCAATTATTCCTTTTATCTTCCTTGAATCTTTCTCTATCAACAATTTCTTGTTTATCCTTGTTCTTCATTGTCATCTATCTTTTGAGCTCTTGGGCTATAGTTTCCTTTTCTGCTCCCATATCTTGGCCAAACTTCCACACCTCTTCTTTGTAACTATTTACTTCCACCTCTTCTGAAGAATACAAGTTCGTTTAGTGTTTTTTTCAGCCCTCCTATCCATTATGGGTCTGCCTTCATTTACTTTGTTAACTTGGGCTGCGTTTGGTTGAAGTATGAATTGAGACAGAGACACAAGAACACAGACACTGAAGACATAGACACAGTGAGACACAATTTTTTCAATTTGTTTGGTAACAGCATACAAGACAGAGCAATAAATTGTAATGCCAATATGAAGTACTATCCTTATCACAGAAAAACCACCACCATCACCATTACTTTTTCTCTACCACCACCGGCACCATTTCTCTATCACTATTTATAACTCTTAAAGTCTTAAACTAATCAACAAATTCTATATTGGACATGTTGCAAGTTGCTAATCCTTTGTTTTATGTTGATTTCAGATTTTACAATGGCTTTTGATGGTTTAGATGGTATGAGCGGTGTGAGCCATATGTCCTGTGAGCTTTTTTTATTCCAAAGTTAGGAGTGGAATTCCAACCTGCAATTTCTAAATGAGTATGGGGAGATTATGCCATTTGAGCTATAACTTGTTAGCCATAATATTATAATATTCATACTATAAATAAGGAGAAATAAAATAAAATAGGAACTTATTATTAGATTTGCATTTCACATATTTAATTATTTGACGTAGCCTCTAGTCCTCTAACTTAACACTCACTCACTCACTATAGTATTAAATTGTGTTAAAAGTGTTGCAAAAAAAAAAAAAATTAACTCAAATTCCAACTCAATTTCAGTATTATTCTCTTAGGTCAATCATTCTTGGGTTTTATTTTTATTTTTCTTTTGGACGTAGTCAATTTTGATTGTTTATAGAGATCCTCAATTTTAATTCTCCTTTCGGGTAATGGCCCATGTATACGGCATTAGATTCAGATTTGTTTTCCAATTGTTTGATACCAACATCATCAAAGTTATTATGACCAAAATGTAACTAACATTTAATTTTCACACACTATCTATGTAAAAAAATTTTACACAAATATCTAATTATATGTGGTCAAATCATAAAAAAATAACTAATCGATCTTATTATTTAAAAAAGTCATCTAAAAACATAAATTTTATTAAGATATGCATGATGATGTAGATACTCATTTAATGGGCGGTTCACTCTTTTCACATATGAGAATTTACTTTTTTAATATTGAATGAAATTAATTAACACTACTCTTGTACGCCTATAAATAGGCATAAACTGATGCAAATACATACACAGCAATAACAATAATTACTCTCTCTCATATACTATTTTCTTCTTTCTCTCTTACAATAAGTTGCTATATACATATTAGTAGATATATATAAATTAGTTTTATTGAATTAATTATATTAGTTAATATTAATATTAGAGTCTTCTATTTACATATCTTTATTTTATATTTAGTACACATTTTATTTATTTTACAACACGTTATCAGCACGAGACTCTGATCAAAATTTTAGGAAAACTCAGGTAACAAATTTTTATTACGTCGAAACTCTCTCATCTTGAATTCAATGATCTTGATATATTTGGAAACAATTATTTATTATGGATACTAGATGCTGAAATTCATCTTGATTCAATGAATCCTGGAGATACCATTAAGGCTGAAAATAATGCATCTCTGAAGGATAAAACCAAAGCCATGATTTTTCTTCGTCGTCATCTTGACGAATGATTGAAAAATGAATATCTCACATTAAAAGATCCTGCAGATCTTTGGAAAGATCTTGAAGAAAGGTATAATCATCAGAAAACAGTGATACTTCCTCAAGCCCGATATGAATGGACGCACTTGCGTTTACAAGATTTTAAATCCATAAATGAATATAATTCTGCAATGTTTCGAATCACCTCACGAATGAAATTATGTGGGGAAAAAATAACTGACCATGATATGTTGGAGAAAACTTTCTCAACCTTCCATGCCTCGAATGTGCTCCTGCAGGCTGAAGCAGCAGTATCGAGAAAAAGGGTTTAAAAAATATTCTGAGTTAATTTCTTGCCTTCTTGTTGCTGAACGCAACAATGAGTTGCTATTGAAAAATCATGAAGCGCGCCCAACTGGCGCCGCCCCATTTCCTGAAGTAAATGCGGCAAATTACCCTAGAAGAGGTAAATGACAAGGTTTTAATAACAAGAAAAATTATGGAAGGAAAATGAATTATATTCAAAAGAGAGGATCTCACCAGAAGTTGGATAAAAAAAGAAATATCGGGCAGAATAAATCAATAGAGGATAAGTATTTTCGTTGTGGTGGAAAGGGTCATTGGTCACGTACCTGCCGTACCCCAAGACACCTAGTCGATCTTTACCAGGCATCTTTGAAAAAGGACGACAAGGGAAAAGAGTCGAATTTCGTTTCAAATGATACTGAAAATTCCACCGCTCATTATGATGTATCTGATTTCTTTGAGGATCCTGAAGGAAATATTGGTCATTTGATCAATGATGGAATAGTTTAATGTGTGAGATTGTTAAGTATTCATGTAAATAAATAATGCAAAGAACTTATTGTTAAGTTTTATTTTCTATGTATTTAAGTTTCAAATATGATGTATATAAATAATGAAATATTAATGTTTATGAATTTTGAAATAATTAAATGTGTCATGTTTTAAAATAAAATTTGAGTATATGACATTATTTTTATGTATAGTGTTTCTTAGAAAAATAATTCCGATCAAGTATTCAATTTAACTGTGCATACTACTCATTTTATTATTATTTGTCTTTAAAGAGAATGGCAAGGACTTATAGTGAAGATATTTGTCTTGCGGATAGTGCAAGTTCGCACACCATTCTCAAAAGTGATATATATTTTACCCATCTTGTGCCAAAAGAAGAATATGTGAATACTATTATTGACTCAGGCAATGTGATAGAAGGCTCCGGAAGAGCTATAATTTTGTTTTCTGGAGGAACAAAATTTATAATAAATAATGTACTATTATCTACCAACTCTCTGAGGAACTTGTTGAGTTTCAAAGATATTCGCCAAAATGGATATCATATTGAAACAATGAATGAGGAAAATCATGAGTACTTATGTATCACAACTCATGATTCAAATAAAAAAGTTATATTAGAAAAATTGCCCTCACTTTCATCTTGATTATATTATACCAAGATTAGTGCAATTGAATCACATGCCATTGTAAACCAGAAGTTTACTAGCCCAAATGAGTTCATAACTTGGCACGACCGATTGGGTCATCCGGGAACAACCATGATGCGGAGAATTATTGAAAACTCCCATGGACATTCACTAAAGAACCAGAAGATTCTTAAATCTAGTGAATTTTGTTGTGCTGCATGTTCTCAGAAAAAGTTAATTTTAAGGCCATCACCAGTAAAGATTGAATTTGAGTCCCCTGAATTCCTAGAAAGGATTCAAGATGATATATGTGAACCTATTCATCCATCATGTGAATCTTTTAGATATTTTATGGTCCTAATAGACGCATATTCGAGATGGTCACATGTGTGCTTATTATCTTCTCGCAACCTGGCGTTTGCGAGATTACTGGCTCAAATTATTCGATTAAAAGCACAATTTCTAGAAAATCCAATCGAAGCAATGCGTCTTGATAATGCTGGTGAATTTACTTCCCAAGCATTTGATGCATATTGTATGGCTAATGGAATAAGTGTTGAACATCCAGTAGCTCATGTTCACACACAAAATGGGTTAGCAGAATCACTTATTAAACGCCGCCAATTAATTGCTAGACCATTGCTTATGAGAACAAATCTCCCAACATCGGTTTGGGGGCATGCTATCTTACATGCCGCAGCACTTATTCGTTTGAGGCCAACGAGTTACCATCAGTTCTCTCATATGCAATTAGCATTTGGCCAGCAGCCAAATGTTTTCCATTTAAGAATATTCGGGTGTGCGATATATGTTCCCATTGCACCACCTAATCGCACCAAAATGGGACTCCAAAGAAAATTGGAGATATATGTTGGATATGATTCTCCCTCTATAGTGAGGTATCTTGAGATTCAAATTGGAGATGTATTTAAAGCCCGATTTGCGGATTGTCATTTTGATGAATCAAAATTTCCAACATTAGGGGGAGAAAATAAGTTTCCTAAAAAGGAACTTAATTGGAATGCATCATCCTTGATGCACTTGGATCCTCAATCAAGGCAATGTGAACTAGAAGTTCAAAAGATTATACATTTGCAAAGAATAGAAAATGAATTGCCTGATGCATTTTCCGATACAAAGAGGATAACCAAGTCGTATATACCAGTGAAAAATGCCTCAATTCGAATTAATGTCCCAGTTGGACAAATTGCCACCGAAGCAAATACGCGCCAGAAGCGTAGCAGGCCTGTCGGTTCCAAAGATAAAAATCCTCAAAAGAGAAAAGAGGTAAATATTATTCCTGTTAAAAAAGACATAGTAGAGACACCTGCAGGTATCCAAAATTCTAATATAGTGTTAACGCCAGAAGACGTTCAGGTACCTGAAAATTGTGAAAATGACGAGATCTCGATAAATTATGTCTTTACAAGAGAGAAATGGGACCGAAATAAGACAATGGTCAATGAAATATTTGCATATAATGTGGCATTAAATATCATGCATGAAAGTAAGGATCTTGAGCCAAGATCAGTCGAAGAATGTCGACAAAGGAATGATTGGCCAAAATGGGAAGAAGCCATGAAGGCTGAATTAGACTCACTTGCAAAACGTGAAGTCTTTGGACCTGTAGTCCGTACACCAAAAAATATAAAACCTGTTGGATACAGGTGGGCATTTGTGAGAAAACGAAATGAGAAAAATGAAGTTGTGCGCTACAAAGCCCGACTTGTAGCACAAGGTTTTTCACAAAGGCTCGGTATAGATTATGAAGAAACGTATTCCCCTGTAGTGGATACGATAACATTGCGTTATTTGGTCAGTTTATTTGCATATCATAAACTGCATATGCATTTAATGGATGTGGTAACGGCCTATTTATACGGCTCGTTAGATCGGGATATCTATATGAAAGTCCTTGAAGGACTAAAGATGTCTAAACCATCCAATGAATATTCGCAGGGGTTATACTCAGTTAAATTGCAAAGATCTTTATATGGTTTAAAGCAATCTGGACGAATGTGGTATAATCGTCTCACTGAGTATCTGACCAAAAACGAATTCAAGAATGATGATATCTGCCCGTGTGTTTTCATAAAGAAAACTCCATCTGGATTCATTATAATTGCTGTGTATGTTGATGATTTAAATATCATTGGGACTCCTGAAGAGATTCCAACAATTATAAAAACTCTAAAAGAAGAGTTTGAGATGAAAGATCTTGAAACGACTAAATTTTGTCTCGGCATGCAGATCGAGCATATAAAAAATGGGATCTTTATTCATCAAACAACATACACAGAAAAGATCTTGAAAATATTTTATATGGATAAGTCACATCCCTTGAGTACCCCAATGATCGTAAGATCTTTGGATATGGAAAATGATCAATTCCGTCTTAAAGAAGAAAATGAAGATATCATTGGTCCAGAAGTACCATATCTTAGTGCCATTGGAGCGCTAATATATCTTGCTAATAATACACGACCCGATATATCATTTGCTGTGAACTTACTAGCAAGGTATAGTTCATCTCCAACCAGAAGACATTGGAGCGGAATCAAGCAAATCTTTTGATATCTTCATGGAACGGTTGATATGGGATTGTTTTATCCCTATGGATCCAAGTCACAATTAGTTGGCTATGCAGATGCTGGATACTTGTCTGATCCACATAAAGGAAGATCTCAAACAGTATACTTGTTCACATATGGTGGAACATCTATATCATGAAGGTCCACGAAACAGACAATTGCAGCAACATCCTCTAATCATGCTGAAATACTAGCGATTCATGAAGCAAGTCGCGAGTATTTTTGGCTCAGGAGTTTGATTCAATATATCCTGTCATCATGTGGACTGATTGATCACAAGATAGCTCCAACTGTCCTGTTTGAAGATAATACAACATGCATTGCTCAACTTAAAGGCGGATACATCAAAGGTGATAGAACAAAGCATATTTCTCCCAAATTCTTCTTCACTCATGATCTTCAAAATCAAGGGACTATTGATGTCCAACAGATCCGCTCAAGTGACAATCTGGCAGATTTATTCACCAAGTCACTCCCAAAATCCTCATTTGAAAAATTGGTACATCAGATTGGGATGTATCGATTTTGAAATATTAAATGATGTCGACAAGAGGGGGAGACTGTACTCTTTTTTCCTTGGTCAGGTTTTTTCCCATTGGATTTTTCTTAACAAGGTTTTTAATGAGACAGTCCCCATCACAAAGGATATTGTACTCTTTTTCCTTCACTAAAATTTTTCCCATTGGATTTTTTTAGTAAGGTTTTAATGAGGCATATTCCTAAATAGTCATCCAAGGAGGAGTGTTAAGATATGCATGATGATGTGGATACCCATTTAATGGGCAATTCACTCTTTCCACTCTCAATATTGAATGAAATTAATTAACACTACTCTTGTACACCTATAAATAGGCATGAAGTGATGCAAATACATACACAGCAATAACAATAATTACTCTCTCTCATATACTATTTTCTTCTTTTTCTCTTACAATAAATTGTTATACACATATTAGTAGATATATATATAAATTAGTTTTATTGAATTAATTATATTGACTAATATTAATATTAGAATCTTCTATTTACATATCTTTATTTTATATTTAGTACACCTTTTATTTATTTTACAACAAATTTATATTAATAAAGTAAAACTCTTTATTTTACAACAAATTTATATTAATAAAGTAAAACTCTTTACATTATTAATGTATCAAAATTAAACTCAGGCTATAAAAGTTACAAGGGAAAAAAATCAAAACAATTAAAAAAACAAATGCCTCTTTGAAATTTAAGAATAAATTTGACTTTCTTTTGGTAGTTAAACTCAAGGGTATATTCCTTAACAAAAATATTATGTATACACTATAATCAAATACTATGTATTTATGTATAAATACATATATTGCTTAACTTATTTTTAATATATATTTAATATTTTAATATATATTTTATACTAATAATAAATTATAATGACTAATTTTGATGTACACCTAATATGGTTTATTCTTTAATCGTTATCTCAACTCCATATTTGGAGGAGGTTCAATTTGGTTTGGTGCTTCCAAAACCCTAATCTCATGGGATATATATCGTAAACCATAAATCCTAAATGATAACGATTTAAAAAAAAAATAGAAGATATCAACGATAATAAATGGGGCTACACCTACATGCGTTGCAGCTAAGCTTCAAGAATGCTCAAGAAACAACAGATTTAGCTGCACAAGATCCATAGATCAAACGAAACTAAATTGTCTCACCAAAAGTTACGTTGCAAAAAATTCTAAACCATTTTGCATCCGTTTTATTACAAAACATTGTTCACTGAAGGACTCACATTTTATAGGACAAGCAACCCAAACACCCTGTTTCAGCCGAAAAATTTAAAATGTTAGTACACTAAAGAGTATATAAGATCTAGTTAGATAAGCCAGACTTCAGTGTACAATCATATATACATGTTTGATTATATGCACACTAATTTTGGAATGAAATTTGAAGCTAGTTGTTGTTAATAAATGAATGCAGGATGTTACATGGATTTGTTCATAAAAGTTACCATCACAAGACTTCAACCTTAGTCTTTTTATTTTCTTCACTTTTTGAAAATAAATATTGAAGGGATCATTGCTGTTAGGACTTCGGTCCTATAATCTAAGACCAAAATAACCATACAAATCTCAATTGACAGAAAAGACTTTCAAATATTCAAGTAGATGTTGACCAACATCTAAATGGCCATTTTTCTTAAATTAACTATCTCTATTTCATAAAATCATAAACCTTTGCTTGTCAGTCAACAACCCACGGCAAAACATAAGAGGGGGAGAGGATTGGGGAGAGGAAGGATATTTTAATATGATATGTAATGTACAGGAAAATATCAGAAGATGTACAAATTTAACACTTAAGAATTTGCAATCGTACTTATTGACACGAATTCACATGACAAGCAAGATAAAAAAGGACCCAGTAAGAAATGTGGAGAAAAGTTTAATAAAAAGAGTAGAGATAGACATAAGAATCATCTGCATGGTTTAGAAATATAAACGTGTCAGTTTGAATCATCTGACCCATGTAGCTGAACCAAGTAAACCTAGATTTCATTGTAATTGCTCTATTGAAACCTGTATCATGAGGAACCCTAATGATTTTTCCTAGTCTTTCTTTGCATAGATAACCCAAACCATTATTTATAGGCCATTGTTTCACAATGTCTTTGATGAACTGTGACTTGCTCAGCTTCAAAATGCTATTATTTTCTTTCCTTGGTCAAGAATTCCCAACATTTTCCCATGTACAATCACATGCTTCATTGTTGACAACTTTAATATCCCTTAAAGATATTGAATGAGACAACAAAACAGGCACAAATGATAGAAACACCTAAAAATATTTCACTCCCAAAATTTTCCAAAATTATGAAACACTAAACCTAAGTACCCAACAATGAAATGCAACTTGCAAGAAATGGGTTCAGCAAGAGGGTGAGTCAGTGAATGAAAAAGTAAATAACAACAAACAACCACAGCTCACTGATTAAGAGTTGACTGGTCGGGTAAACAACCATACCAGTCCACTACTCAACCATGGAAACTTAATTAACAGATGATAGACAATAAATCTAATTTAGAACAAATGCAACATCCATTGCAAATCAAGATTAAATTTGACAGCGATTCAGTACTGCAGTTTCACATTTTAAACATAGACATGATTTGTGTAACCAATCTCAAGTAACAAGACAAGGCTTGTCATTGCTATACAGCAATTTAAATTCACTTCTCAAGATATAAACAAGTATAAATAGATAAAGGGTAAACCACCAATTTTAGTCCCTGAAAGATCATGACATTGACAATTTAGCCCCCAAACGAAATAAGCATGCCTGTGCCCCTTCAAGGATAATTAATGCTTGACGAAGTATCACAACACATAAGGAAAAGGCGTATTTTGGAGCATTTTGTCAAAAGTTCATATTTGGAGGACCATGCATGCATTTCTTTCTTTTGGGCTAAATTTTCAACGCCATAATCTTTTGGGACTAAAATTGGTGGTTTGCTCATAAAAAAAGAAATAAAATTAACAATAAACCAGAGACAAACTACGTAGAATCACTAACATAACAACAAATTACACATATGCCAGTCAAGCAAGTAACATTTCTTCAAGTTAAAAACAAACCTAGCATCTAGCATGCATGCATCATAATAATAATAATTGAAAAACAACAGTAAAAGAAGGTAATGTACCTTTAATTGGAAGAGGTAGGTGGTTTGTTTTGGGAAGAGTTAGGAGGAGAGTAGACGAGTGCGAAAACCATTACTCCTGGCAGCAACCCATACTTTGCCAACGCTGCCACTTTCGTAACCACTGGCTTACCCTTCAAAAAGGCCATTTTTACCAACTTCCCCTTCTCAACAACCTATTCTTCTTTCTCTGTGTTTTTTCTTAACTCCATAAACAACAAAATCAAAATCATTAAACAAAATAAATAACTGATTAGAATAACTACGTAGAGAAATAGCCTATAAATATGCAGCAAACCCTTTCACACAGCACATATTACAAGTTGTTAGGCATTTGAAATGTCGTATGTCCAAGATCCAAAAGGATTCAAAGATAAATCAAGAACATTACATTGTGTTTAATGAAGATGGATCAGGGAACCTAAATGGCAAGAGAAAACAGAAGCAAACTGAGGCCTTCTTCCTTCCATTTGTCTTTTAATTACACTCAAATGTCGAGCAAAGCGGAAACAAATTAACGCACCAGAATGTTAATTAGTTCATTCTTAGCAACAAGGTTTAATCACATACGAGCAAATTAAGGTTCTATTTGGGCAGAACAGAGCACAAAGATTAAGGAATTACCGCTGAATTTAATCAATTTAATCACCTACTGTACTTTCATCTCATAAAGAGGAAAAACCAGAACTAATCTAATAAAATAGATCGGCGAACAAAGAAATTTAAAAAATTGAACTAATCCATATGATAATAGATCAAGTCATTAATGTTCAATAATCAATTAATCAGAAATTAAGATGAGGAGAGAGGTAGCTACCGAGACTGGGTGAATAGAGAGAGATTCGAATGAGTAGAGGGAGGGAGTGGTGGAGGCTCTGAGGAGTGGTGGTGGGAGAACACTGAGCAGCACGAAGAGGAATTGGGGAAATAGGGAAATGTTGTCCGAATGCGCTAATTCCACTACCTGTGATTTTTGGCATGGGTTTTTTTGTGTGTAATATTTAAATAATATTATTAAGGTATTTAAATTTTTGACAAAAAAAAATACGAGCTAATTATCAGATGTCAAAATTTGATTTTTCTGTTGCAGCAACAAGTGTCTCCGTTGTAATACGAATTTTTTTATTTTGATATGTATTGCAAGATAATTGGGATGCAGGGTAATTTACGTTGCCGGTAACGCAAGTGTCAAACAAATCCAACGGTCCAATAGGAAAAAAAATAAAAAATAAGGTAAAAACTCATGTGCAGTCCACTTCACGTGAAGTTGATACATGAGAACCGTTAAATGATTTGAGATTTGACTAAATTTTCATCTAGCGGTTCTCAAGTATCAACTTCACGTGAAGTCGACTTCACCTGAGTTTTTACCAAAAAATAATCAGACGATTCAATTACACAAATGAAAGCGTCCGATTTATGGGCACGGATTCAGTGTGCCGTTTGTGTTTGGCACACCAGTGCACATGATATTTATGTTTGGCTGATCGGTGTGCCATTTGAGGTTGGCCGTCGGATCTCTCTGCTTTTTCAATCCAATGGTAGAGATTACTCTTTCTCTCTCCTCCTATGATTGGTTAGTGGTTTAGGTGTGTTAGAGGGGTTAGTTTACAAATTTTACTTTGTAGCTGGTTATTTTTGTTACAATAAAAAATTATTTGGGTTTATGTAGAATTAGTTTATCATGTTTTAAGAACTAAATTAATGGCTGTTAGTGATTCTGTTTAACGCTAAATCAGACATGATAGAGGAGGGCTGGGAGGGAAGGAAAAGCGCTGTGGACATCGTTTGACGCATACAAGATAAGCTGCGATGGATACGTATCCGTCATTGACCCGTCAATGGAGTAATGGAGTTGCAGGAAGCTTTTCTCCCGCGGAGTCACACTGCAGAGCTGCCTGCTCTCCGAAGTGCGGCCTCTGTCGCGACTCGTTGGTTCGGAGGATGAAGATCTGCATAGTGTCCTCGCCGGAGCTGGATTCGATCACCGTCGGATAACAATGAGTGATGTTTCGGATAGATGCATGGCTTTACCGGAGACGTCCAACAAGGAAGGATCGAAGCGGCGCGGGGATGGTGGGCGAGAGGATGACGAATGAGAGGCCGATGGTGTTACGGGTCGGGCGGGTTAGGTTAGAACACAGTTGGTTGAACTTGGGTCAATCGTGATGGGCCTCTGGACTAATTTTTCTCCCTGAGATGCACATTTTTTCTGAAACCAATGCTGGGCTCAAGTGTTGGGCTATTAAAAGTGTTGTTAAAACTAGATAAATGGTCTAGTATGGTCCTTTTCACTGCACGAGTTGGTGCGGTGTCGAAAGAGGCAAAGAAAGGAAACGGTGAAGGGGGTGAAGAGGTGCGGTCTTTGTCGCCAGACAGGGCATAATTGAGTTTCCTGCCACTTAAATCCCAACAGCAGAATGAACACACAAGAGGGTGCATCATACTTTGGTGGTGAGGGCGAAGGTGAAACTAGCACAAGGGAGGACTCGTCTGAGGAGGATGAGGTAAGACTTTGTCAACAAATTTATTTAGTCGTCCTTTTCAATTAATGTATTGACCGTTTATCGATTCGTAGTTCATGGCTAACTGAATGTATCGTTGTAGTTGGCATGGGACGATGCATCGGACGTTGCCTTGGACGAGGGTTATGATTCACAGGGCACAATTTGGTAACCATTCATTATTTTTAGTGCGCTCACAGCTCAATCCAGTGGGAACGTGGGTCTTCAAATTAGGCAAAGGTTTGGTGATGCAGCAGGTGTTTTAGTTTCTTAGAAGATCATGCGTGATGTTTTATGTTTGGACAAACAATGGGTAGCTATAGAAAACTGTTTTGGACTGTTATACTTCCAATTTGACCATATCCAGGCCGCTATATGACTTTATTTTGTAACGCTCTATATTTAAATTGGAAATTATTCTAGAGCATCCATGGTGCTGTATGAATTGAAATTGCAAATTAGTGTAGAGAGCATCCATGGTGCTGTGTGAATTAGAATTGTAAAGTAATCTAAGGAACACTGATATTTTGAAAAGTTCTTAGTTACACCGGTCATAAGATTGTATCATGTACAAAAAGATTTAAGTCTAGCAGTTGCAACACATCAACAATCAGAGCACAAAAATAGTTGTTGCCAAATCAGAAAAGGCAATCTAAAATAACATGGTCAGCTAGTTCATCAACCCAGTTGGATTCATTCAAAATCAACAAATTGGACTAACAGCTCCACGTCCGGGTTGGTCCTGGAGATCTCAAAGACGGCCAGCTTCTCCACAGTTACGTTGCACTTGCGCAAGAAATCAGCCCACCCTCCGCCGATGGTGCCACAATTGCGGCTTCTATTGCCCCTGTATCTGGCATAGTCCGCCCGGACAGAAATCTCCCCCGCTCTCAGAGTGACCATGACATCATCGCTGACGTCGTCTCCAAAGTGTGGCACATTTGGCTGGGCAAACCAAAAAACGAGAAGAAGATGTACTTAAAGTTAAAGGCATGTGTAACATGAATGCAACGTGCATGAAGCCAAGAAAATGAAAAGGCAACTATTGATGATGGCATTATGAACAGTTAGCATGCAATTGGGTGCTTGTTTCACAAAACATTGGATATTGAAAAACAGCATACGAGGCATTACCAACAAATTTGTGTAATTAATTTCAAGTCAACCACGGCTCCACCAGATAGCCAACCATTAACAATTAAGCAACAACACAACACAGAAGACGTGGACCACTTACGACGGCACAGAGGCCAACAAAATAAGGACCAGGAAAACAACAACACTTACTGTGGACCACCTAGGCCGCCACATTACTTTCAATAGAGGGAACATCATGGGAACAAAACAGATAATGTGGACCCCAAATACTGCCAACGTAAAAGGTGTATATATAGTGGAGAGCGAAAGCCATTACCAGGAAGTGGACGTGCAACAGCCTTTCTGTGATGTGCATAATGAAGTAAGGGTGCTCGGACTGAAATGTCTGCTCCACCTCAGCTGCAGCTGCGCTCCTGGGGACATTGATGCACCCCGTTTGACGGCGGGGCTTTTGAGGAGCACGTGGACGGTTCGTTGGCACCTGGGGGGTGTGAGGTCGCCGGAGTCATCACCAGACGTAGCATACGTCCTCTCCACACCCGGTGCCTGAAATATGCGAACGCTGAAGTCGTCTCTGCCCTTGTGCTTGAATAGCAGAATGTTAAAGGGTTGTAGCTTGTAATCATGATAAAACCTTTGTCATCCCCTCCTGAGAGTGATCCCTTTCAACCCCTTGGGGCTGCATGCAATCTTGTAAGTACGGTCTGACCCGTCGGCGACCGTGATGTAGATATGGTTGCTACCCTTGGGGAGGAGACCACTTGGTAATGGTAGACGCTGCAGATATGGGCATATCAAGACACAGCGTAAGAGATAGAACAAAATGCGGAGAGGAGAGTCAGAAATAATGGAAAGAACAGAAGAGCAAGCTTTAACCTACCATCGGTCGCGACGGCTCTCCTGCCGCTTTGATAACCCTAACGACGTCACCTTTCGCGTGTTCTTCGGCCATTTTCTCGTCCAGGCACCAACAGAGAAGAGGGGGATATTCTGAGTTAGGAGAACACCAACAGAGTAGACAGCATGTGAATCAAGCGGATATGAAGGGTGAATCCAATCTAATTAATTAATTTAGTCAGAGTTTCACCCCTTAGGATTGTGTGCCATCACCCTTCCATGAAGTCTTCTTCTACAAGCCAAAAAGTTTCGTGCCTCATGGGTCAGATGGGAATTTTTTTTTTTTTGTGCTTGTGTTAAGCGAGACTTTGGATTTTAAAACAATTTTGTCCTGGATCCGTCTCCATTAAAAGGCCATAACCAATCGTTACGCACAAAAAAACTCATGGAACCATACATTGTGGGCATAAAGGAGGATATGAGTACGTAGTTGTTAGTGGGCTCAGGTTATTGCGTTGGCCTGGCCCATGAAAGCGTAAATCATCCCCTGGAGTTTAGTATGTTCCTTTTCACTGCACGAGAAAAAAAAATCCTCACACGGCTGCGCAAGGAAGATGAACACCAAGATAGTTATCGCATGTATAATAAGTTGTTGAACCGTTTAACAGCAATATTAATTTTCTGTATGATATTAATTGTCTGTATGATACGGTAAATGAAAAAAAATCCGAATGTTTATTCCGGTGTTGTAAAACTGATTTGCAAGGACATAACGCACCCGTAAATAGTTGCCGAAAATGTTCTGGGATCATGATTTGGAAACGTTAAATGCTAACGGCGCAATACGATTCCCTAATTTTGTTTAAACCGCTCAAACGACTTGTTTTATTTGGCTGATTTATAGGCAGAGGGGCTGAGTTATCAGTAACTCCAAACAATTCGCGATAAGTAGAGAACGAACCGATGAAAGTAGATATAATAATCGCTACAGACTTTTAACTAGCATTTCATAAGATCAAAAGGACGACCAAACAAACAAACAAACCAGATAGATCATTCAGGGCTTCAGGCCTCGGCAAAAAACCAAAACAACATAAAGATATCACCCATGTGCACCAGGTCAAATACCTCCGTCACTGTGTTCAATCTGCACCGGTTGAACGCCTGCCTGGGGGGTCAAAGATTTCTCCTTGGCCTCCAAAACATCGACGACCCTTTGAGCCAGGTCACGCCATTTTGAGCTTTCCGCCATCATCTCATTTGCTTTGTCATACATTCGGCGAACGGTCGCTTCACAATGTTGCTGCTCCCTGCGCAACAACTTCTCCTCCCGGCGGTGTGCCTTCTCCTCTTCCTCCAGTTGATCCTCCTTTTTCTTCAACTTGACCATTAAGTGCACCCTCTCGGACCCGGCCTCGAAGAGTTCATCTGAGATTTTTCGAAGCCTAGCCTCCCAAATTTCCTCCCTCCTGACAAGTTCGGCCTCAACGAGGTCACAATTTGCAGACTTCTCATCTGTACGGACGATGTCGATCAGAGTGGAGATCGGGTGTTCTGCGAGGTCGACGGGACTAACGGCGTGGTCGGTGATGGTCTCCTTCGACATTTTCTCGATAGTACACAGAGGAGAGAGCAGTGGATGGTGGCAGAAATAAGGAGGGGGATAAGGATAGACGGAGAGGTTAGAGAAGGAGTTACGGCAGAGAAGAACTGGGAAAGAAGCGATAGGAGGGATAGGGTTTGTCATTAAAGGGCACGTATACATATATAGTGTAAATTGGAAATCTGCTTCGAATACCTTTTTTTTTTAGAAAATGAGTAATACTTCGTTTTTTTTTTATTTTTGGGAAAATAAACGATTTATATTTAAGGTAAAAGAAGAGATAACAAATTTAATGTAGTTTTAAATTTAAATTTAAAATTATTTTTCAGTGTTCAGGTTTTAAAATTACGTTTACGATGACTTCGATTCCCGTGCGAAACCCAAAAACGAAGCATCAGTTACAATGGGCGTAAATGAAGGCGTACGTGGCACGGTACCTGACTTATCTGGTGAGCCATTTTGCAGTATATAAGTTCACTACCCAGCTTTCCTTCATCGTGTCTGGTGATCCATACTAACGACGGTCCTCCTGTAACCTTTCCCTTCCACCATCTATTCAATAAATTTAAATCAAATAGGATGAGATCTAGTGCAACCTCCGAGAAAGGCAGAATGGGAAAGAAGGTTGGATATGGGAGAAGGAAAGGGAAAGGGAAAGGGGTGCCCCCACGCGTCTGTCCGCTGACTCTTCTGCCTCGCGAAATATGGGAGAGAATTGCAGCAAGGGTTGCGTCGGCCTCGATCCAGGATCTGTTTAACATGCAGGCGACCTGCAAGGTGTTTTTGGACGCAGCCCGCTCATCTGCGGTGTACAAGGTGGCCTCCATGGCGGAGCTACCCGTCGTGTTCGGTTATGCCTTGGAGGACTGTCCTGAAGATGGGTTCCTTTATAGAAGCGCCCGCGCAGGAAATCCGGCCGCTATATTCCGTGTAGGGATTAGAGAATTCTGCTGGATGGGCCGACACGTCGCTGGGGTCGGCACCCTGCTTGAGGCCGCCGATGCGGGCGACGTCCAAGCCCGCTACATGTGTGCGATGCTGCTACTGACGCCAGGGGTTGGGGACGAGGCGGACGCTGGCAGGGCGGTTGAAATGTATG
This sequence comes from Arachis hypogaea, assembly GCF_003086295.3. Taxonomy (NCBI): domain Eukaryota; kingdom Viridiplantae; phylum Streptophyta; class Magnoliopsida; order Fabales; family Fabaceae; genus Arachis; species Arachis hypogaea. The sequence goes on from NC_092055.1 coordinate 14,509,795, forward strand.
CCAACGTACTGGCTGCTGGAAAAATCGAATTGTGCAGAGACTTCTTCGGGCAGTTGTTCGCAAATCCGCTGATTGGGGTGCACCCGTCGTATCCAGGGAAGCCCGTCGTCTGCCGGTCAAGCGTTTGCCCGACCCACGGGACCATGGGAGCTGCTAACGATTCCTCGAGTGTGTCGTGCGTCCACTGCCTTGCCGAGTTCGAGGTGTTGCATTTCTTTAGTCTGTTTACTTTCAGATGAAGTTTCGTTGTAACCAAAGTTGAATGTATTTCATTGTTAATGATTCGGGTGTTTGAGTTGGGTGGCCTTGTAAATCCCCACTTTCGTGGATCAGATAAGTGACATATTCGAACCGATGCATATCACCGTGTTTAAACATTTAAACGGTCACACGCATAACCTTCGATAGAAGCACTATTTCATAACTTCATTAGCTAATAGGACAAGTGGAATATAAAAAAAAAACAAACACACCAGAACAGTTCAATATTAGCGTTGGGCCTAAACAGTACAATACTAGTTCTAAACATACATTGCCGGGGAGGGGAGGGGTCGGTTTACGGTGTCTCAATCCCGTTGTTGCACTGACCCCTAAGACCCGGGACTTCACCTGTCCAGCAAAACGTTGGCCAGCTGCCGTATGATTTCTGCCAGTTGAGTCCTGAGTTCCTGTCTCTCTCTCTCCATCTGGGATATACGGTACTCGATCGACGCAACAGCCCGTTGTATGTCCTCAATCGATTGGCTGGCTGCAAGTAATGTAACTTTGTTAGCAACGTATTGATACCGACGCAGGTGACTACACGTGGGGGTGTCGCAAGAACACATTTTTCGCTTATCCGATGCACCTGGTTCTACCGCGGGACTGTTTCTCACCGTCGTATCGTGCCGTTCGCCTTGAACAACGAATCGATTGCACTCATACGGTGGCGGGAGCTAGCTGCCCAAACCCGGAACAGGCGGAGTCGTCGTCACCGTCGAATCGTGCCGTCCACCGGGAACGAGTCGAGTGAACCCTGACGACGGCGGGAGCTCGCTGCCCATCTCCGTAACAGGCGATGCATTCACCTGGAAGTAGTCGTTCCAGGCGTTCATGGCCTCTTGGTAACTCCGGTAACGAAGAAGCAGGTTCCGTGGAAATCCATCCACCTGAGCCGCTGCCGTCTCGCTGTTGGGGTATATTCCGGATATCCTCCCTCTAAAGACGACGTACCAGACACCTTCTGTGCGCATTGCCATCAGACTGTTAGAGGAGATCTGGTACACCCTTAAGAGGGAGAGGTGGTTAGGGTTGATGGTGGAATATACAGTTTATGGGTTTTTCTCTCACCTGGAGGCTAAGAAATGGAAGAGTCAACAAATAAAGCAACTAGACGAATAGTGGTGTACTTGCACCAGCAAAGAACAACTAAATAACATTTGTCTTATTCACCACTATTAAGGCTCCTTTAAATTCCTTCATTCTTGAGAATATTAGCCCCACCTAGGGAATGGAAATCCAGTTAATTACGATAAATGCTTCTTTAATCAATATAATTATTATACTATATGAACGCATCGGTAAACAAAAATATATAGGGAAACGTATGCGGTACTGAACCACGGGTAACCCCCCTCCCGCTACACCCCAACGGCAGTATATTAAAAGCGAAATGCCTCAAGGGCATTTACAAATTCGTCCATCCTCCTTTTGTAATCTCCAATAATCCATCCACGAAGTCCCTCCAAATGGCCGAAAGTTCCCAAAAGGACAAAACGAAACTGGACGTATCCATTCAGCACGAGTGTCTGGCGAATCTTCTTCCTCTCGAAATATGGTCGATTATTGCCCCGATGGTTGCATCGAATTCGATTGAGGATCTGTTCAACATGCAGGCGACTTGCAGGTTATTTGCATCTGCATGCAATTTCGATGCCGTGTACAGGCATGCCTTGGTGTCGGTGTTGCCGATCGCTTGCTTCCTGGACTACTCTGGGACGCCTGCAATGACCTTTCTGCGTCGATGCGCCAGAGCACGGAATCCGGCCGCTATGCTCCACGTTAGGATGTCTCATTTATTCTGGTGTGGCCACCGCAGAGGTGGCATACGGACCCTGACCGAGGCAGCAGAGTTGGGCGATGTGGAGGCCTGCTACATCTCTGCGATGCTACTTCTGTCGCTTGGTGACAAAACAGATGATGAGATCCGCCGTGGATTCAAATTTTTTTGCGTGGTTCGTGAGTCCGGCGCAGTCGAAAGGTGCAGGGATGTCTTCACGCAGGTGTTCGCCGGCCCGTGGTCCGATATACCCCCGGCGGACCCAGAAGAGCCTGTGTCATGCCGTTCCGGTAGTTGCCGTACCCGTGGGAGCATTGGTGATGGGAGTGATTTGTCCAGTGTGGCGTGTGTGCAATGCTTGGCCGAGTACGAGGTGCGAAAGTTCTTGGGGACTTATTGCGTTTAAGTAATTTTGTAAACCCCCACGATGGAGATGCCGATCATGCTAATTGCTATGCGTACTGATGGTGTATTTTATTTTATTTTTGTAAATTTTTTTTATGTTAAAGTACAGTCTTTTCGATCAATTATCATGTGGAGTACACAGACAACGCAATTAATGCGTATCTTGGCCATAACTTAGTCTGAATAATTCTTTCTTCTTGACTGGGATATGATCTGGACCTTGCACAATTGAATTAACGTTTGAATGGACAAAAGACTGTTTAGTCAATCAACCTTTTACACCATCGGAAGGTTTTTTTCTGGGGCTGGGTATTTAGACCGCGACAGTGAATTTATGCAAAATTGGTAACTTGGATAGGCAATAGGGAGTGACACCGTGACCGAAAGGAGTCATGTAAAAAATGGGTACGGGGTAAATTTTTTATGAGCAATGATGATAATTGACGATGGTGTATAAAATCTGTACAGAGGTTGAACAATGATCATGCGGGTATGCTCAACTTGAACCACGGGTTTGTATTCGCATAATATAACAGTCCTTTAATGAACAAAATTTGCTTCAATATTTTAAGGAGTTTTTTACTATGTAATCGCACTAAATGTATGTTTAGGGTTTTTTATACAACACGACAGAGAACTAATTTGAATTTTGTTTCGATCAACGGCTTCGTATTTTTTGTTCGTCCAAGCAATCTATTTTAAAAGAAGTGTTTCCTAGGATATAAAAAAAAGGACACTATGTCTGCATTAATTTGTTTTATTAGGTATTAGCGTTTGGCGCCGTCGTAATGTAAATCCCTAATTATGTTTCAACAAGCTAAGAACACAAAGATTAAAGTATGCATAATTATATTATCAGGGTTTAAGTTCCACTGCAGAAGATCAAATGGGTGACAGAACAAACATAGGAAATAAAAGGATCATACAGGCCTCGACGGAAAACATGACATTCAGATATCTTGCATGTGCAGAAGGTCAACTTACTCCGGCCCCGTCTTCATTTTTCCCGGCTGGATGACGACCCCGACGGAGCAAAAAGTTATGTTTTTCCTCCAAAACGTTGATCCTGCGTTCCAGGTCCCGCCACGGTAGAGCCTCCACCTGTTCCCGTTCACGGCGCTTGACAACTTCTGCCTTTAATTCCTTTTCTGTGACATCCAACTGGTGAAGGAGCACATCATTTTTTTGCTGCTCTATTTTCAAATCCCTTTTAAGCCGTTGCCTTTGCTGTACCTTTTCCTCCAGTTCATCCTTCTTTGCCTCGAAAACGAACTTGGCGGCCATCATCTCCACCTTCGCCTGCCTCAGTTCTGCGCCGGTCGTTACGAGTGCAGCCTTCAACCTCTCCTCCCTCGTGACCAGTGCGGCTTCAACGAGGTCATAATCTGCGGACTTTTTATCTACGCGGATGATGTCGATAAGTGCGTCGATCGAAAGATCCGCTAGGTCGTCTGGACTAATGGCGTGGTCGGTGACGGGTTCCTCCGACATTTTCTTGGGGGAAGAGGACGACATATGGCAGTAATAACGGAGAAGGGTGGTCAGAGAGTTGAGAGGAGGAGTTACGGCATGGAAGAAGTGAAGAATGGTTGGTACTTAGTAGGGTTAGGGTTTGTCAATAACGGCCACGTATATTTATATTTATATATTATATTATGATGTAGGAAGAAAGTTGTTTGGTATCTTTTTTTCCGTAACTAATGTGTCCACGTGTCAATAATGGGGCTTTATTTTCAGTAAAATAAAACATTAAATTAAACTACTTCGATGGATAAAAAAAAGAAAGAAAAGATAACATTTATTCAGCGAGTAATTAAGCTAGGCAACTAAAGCTGACATAAATATAACACGAATTTCGAACAGTGAACATTTAATTATTGCGTTGTAAAACGAGTATTTCGTTCCTCCCCTGCTTATTAATTATCTTGTCTTTTCCATAACAATCGGTAAAGAAACGTACCACGCAGTAAACCATTTTTTAAAGAATTAAAAAGATATAATAATAGCACAGAACGTTTCTTTTAGGCTATGTTTGGTTGAAAGGAAAGAAATAGAGAGGAAAGAAATAGAAAGGAAAGAAAAGAAAGGAAAGAAATTGAATGGATTTTTATTTTTCTTAGATGTGTTTGGATGAAAGGAAAATAAGAAGGAAAGAAATATTATAAAAAGACAATTTTATCCTTATATTATAAATGATATAGAAAAAAAGTAAAAGGGTAATATTGGAAGTAGAGAGGGAGATTTAATTTCTCTCCATTTTCTCTCCATTGTTGGAAGGAAAAAAAATTGGTGGGTCCTATCAATATTTTTCCATCCATTTTCCTTCCTCTCCCATTTCTCTCCTCAACCAAACAAAGAAAAATAACTATTTTTCTTCTTATTTCTTTCCCTTCCTTTTCCTTCCTTCCATTTTCACCTCAAACAAACACACCATTAGTGGCCGTGTGTCGTTTTGGTATTTTCCATAATCCCTGGCCCAAGTTGATTGCAAAATGGCTAGAGGTCCCATGAAGATCTTAGTTAGTTTGACTTGGTAAAGCTTGATGGTGTAAATTGGTTTATGGGTTTTCCCTCGCCTGGATGCTCAGAAGTGGAAAAGTAGAGGTGTACTGTCACGCAGACCCCACGTTCAGGATTAAGCGTGTACTTCAAGCCGAAGTAATTCAGAAGCAGGTGTGCAGGGATACCAGAGTCATGGGGTAGGGGTAGGTGTACTGCGTCCCACTTAGATAGAAAGAAAAAAGATTTGTTCTGTCAATCAACATTTTACATTGAATCCAAATAAATGGAAATAAAAAATTTTTCATTTAATTCGAAGGTGATCATTCACGGTTTTTTAATTGTTTCATCTTATGCTTCTCGATATTAACCATTATCGACGAGCTTCGTTAAAATTGCAAACAACAAAAATGTCTTTCACGTTTCCCATTTTCCATTTCCGAATATCGAGGCAAACTGGAACATGAAAACGAGACTGCCCACTGCCGTTTGGCAGCCCAAGAAAGACACTTCTTCTTATACGTATATATAAATATGGGTATAAGTACATATATTAAATGTATTAATTATCCGGTATTATCCATAACGTTGGGCAACGAAACGACTGATGCCCTGAGTCGTAATAATTAATTATTGTCAGTATATAAAATAATATATTATATACATATATATTTATAGATAAATTAACTTTTATATACATATATATTAACATTTTGGAAATTGATATTATCGCGATAAGTTAATAATTTCCGATAATCCTTCAACAACCACCCTCCTGCCTCTGTCGAGCCCTTGCAAATGGCTGGATCTTCCAAGACAAACAGAAAGGAAGGGAACGTGCCCGTCGAGCATGAATGTCCGCTGAATCTTCTTCCTCGGGATATATGGTGAGGATTGCCACTAAGGTTGCATCGAATTCGATTCATGATCTGTTCAACATGCAGGCGAGCTGCAAAGTTTTTCTGGATGCAGCAAGTTCCGAAGCTGTGTACCAACACGTGACGATGCGTGTTATACCATTAGTGTCCTTTTTATTTTACCTTGACTGGTCGGAGAGGAGGTTTATCGATCCCTGCGTTGAGGCAGGAAATGCGGATGTTATACTCCGACAGGGGTTGACGGAGTATTTCTGGATTGCCCGCCGTGGCATTGGGATGAAACTGCTTTCTAGGGCCTGGACGGAGGGCTGCGTCAAAGCAGGTTACCTGTATGCCATGTTGCTACTGTGTGATCACGGGAAAGAAGAAGAAATGCAAAGGGGTGTTGAAATGTTAAGAGTCTGTCCGTACTTCCGGAGACGTCAAAAGCTGCAGGGAGTTCTTCGCGGACATTTTCTGGGAGCGATGGGTTGACGAGAGACCATCGGATCCAGGAGATGTCGTGGCTTGTCGGTCCACCACTTGCACTACCCGCGGCACCATGGCTTGTGTGAATGATGTGTCCCGTATCTCGTGTGTGCACTGCCTGGCAGATTACGAGGTCAGGATTTTCCTAGAGATGTTTAGATTTTAGTGAACGTGGTTATTCATCAACGCTTGTCAATCTGCCCCCGAATGAATTGTTGTGGGGTTAGCCTTATGCAATCCGCCAAAACAGTAACTAGCAACTGGCAAATTGTTAAGAATCTATTTCCTGGTTGAAAAAATGGCATTTTGATGCAATAAATTAACATAATTACCTCGCATTGTTGTTCACGGATTACTAATTAGCTTCACCCGAAAATAGAAAAAAAAAAGGTAACCACAAATGCTGCGGAAATTAGATGTAATTCAGAAAACCGAGTTTTACGTAGGGGTTACAGAACATCAAAAGAACAGCTAAAGAAACAAAGCAAATAAAGATTTGCAACATAGATTCCGTTGGTCATATATCCCCGACATTGTCTCCATTCTGCCCGGCGGTTTCCTGATAGTTTGAGCCGTGTGCCGTTGCCTGAGCTTGACTATACAATTGGCGGACCAATAACCCTAGCTTGATCTCCACAGCCTCGAGCCTGCCTTCCATTTCACGCCACGGTGCCATCTGTTGCTGTTCCCTTTGACGAAGATCGGCAACTTCCGCCTTCAACGCGTTTGCTTTGTCTTCGAGTTCGCGAATGGTGGTTTGATGTTGTTCCACCTCCGTGCGCAACTTCTTTTCCAACCGGCGGCATTCGTCCAGTTCATGCTTCCTTATACTCGCCTTGACTTTCGCGGTGATTGCCTCCATCCTCGCCGTCCTTGCTTCGTCTTGTGTACTTTGAAGATTGTCACTCAAAAACCTCATCCTCCGTTGGAGGGTGTCGATCAGATCTTCGGTCGGAGGTTCCTCGAGGTCGCCGGGACTAATGGCGAGGTCGTTGAGGGATTCCTGCGACATTTTTCCGGATGAAGACGGGGAGGTCTGCTAGACGACGAAAGCCCTTCAAGCAATGATTTTTTGTGACGGACTTGTGCATTGATATACATTAATCAAAATCAAATTTTAAGTTACGAATAAACAAATTAATACATTTTAATGTGGTTAATTAATGTACGTCTGCTATTCCTTGAAAAGTGAAGATAATAATGCCCCTGGTGGTTTTATCGTTAAAGGAAGAAAAACCATGGGGAAACGTGTGCTGCATCGCTTACGCAGAATTTGCAATAAATGCAAATCTTGGTAATGTGACGTTAGATTAGACACGACGGGCTGAAGGGCTATGGACTGCTATGAATAACGTGGCAGACGGGACTGGTGGTGAGTTTATAAAAAAAATGATTACTTGACTAGGCAATGGGGAGTCACTGAATGGGAGGTCAGTAACGGGGAACAATTGTACTTTTCATAAATAACATTTTTTATACGAAACAGAAAACACATAAATAAAATGATTGCAAAATGAGTCATCCAGCGGCAAAAATCATTACATACTACATAATACATATATTAGATAGGATAACCAAAAAAATATTGAGAACACAATCCTATCCTATTAGTCAAAGAGGTGGACAAACAAGATCAACTCATAATCTGCCCGACAATGCACGCACAGAATATGAGCAGCACCTCCATCACCATCGTTTAAGTCCCACCCTCTACCATAGCGTTGACGGCGGTAAATAGCACCCATGTTTCCATGGCTTGGACATGCATGCGAAGAACAGACTAAATTCTCTGCGTTTAGCATTGGCAGGCGACGCATGTGTGTCCACATCCCCTGGATAACGCCGCAGAACACCAATTTGCAGATTGTTAAGGCACCGGCCGCCTCAAGCACACGAAATGTTTGTAAGCCCTTGTTCTTTGACTCGAAGTCGTCGCGTAGCATCAGCATCATCGACACCGTGTACTGTGTTGCCGAATGGCCCTGGGCTGTGATAACGTGCATCATTTCCATCCCCGCAAGACGACTCCCGCCGAGGAAAAGGTCAGACACAGCAGACCGAAACAGAACTTCCAGGTTCTCGCTCTGCCTGCATCGCGCTAAGAAGTTTCTTCCTGCCTGGTGCATGGGACTCATACTCCACCACCGTTGGTCCCAAATTGGAATCAAGGCGAATCGGTAAACGATATCCTCCTCCCCTGCGTTGCGTGCAGCGGTGCACGACATCCTGAGACTGCACAAGTCCCTGACGGACTGTGCTGCGGTCCTCCCAGCAATTAAGGTCCAAACATCGTGGGGAAGGTTGGTGGGGCCTGTCGGACGATACATCTCCTTTCCTTGTATTGAATGCATGAGACGATTGATGAATGGGCCGTTATGTGTAAGCAGTGGACAACACAAAGGCTCCAAGCAGTTATCGCAAAGGCTGTTGTTTACGGTGTCTGACTGTCCATCTTTATAGTCACCCGGTGCCGTTTGTGATCGAATTACATCGGTTGTGTACCGTACCTCTACACCAACTCAGCCACACTCACATCGATTAGGGAGCCTGCCGCTTCATTCCCGTCGCCTCGCACACGACTTCCTTAGCAAACACGTCTCTTGTATTCAGAGTTCTTTTTGTTGATATTTTTTTTAAACTTTCCGGTCAGTAACTTTATGACTTTCGTTTTGTCCATTTCGTCGCTCGGGATTCCCAATTTCTTTTTTTCTCTATATGTTTTGTAGTACCCGGTCAATATATCCCACAATAAGTATCGGTTTAACCAAAGAACAGTTTGCCTGTTATCCGTTGGGATATATAAACGAGTAATTGGGTAGATAATATAAATCCGTCAAATTCTTACATCAAGGATATATAAAAAACAAACCATTCATTAAATAATATGTCAATACTAAACCTAATATTATGCGTCAATACTAAGCCGAAATATTATACGTCAATACTAAACCTAATATGCATGACAATCCTAAACCCTAGGAATGTCTACGTATCGTTCCACCTCGTAGTCGGCGCGACAGCGAATGCACCGAATATGGTCGGCGCCTCCGACATCGTGGACGGAGCCCCGCTCTGCCGCCCTCCGGCGGTAGTCATAGAGAAGACCCATATGGCCTCGGGTCATGCATCTGGTCGAGTAACAGACCGTATGTTCTTTTCCCTTTTTCGGCATATGGACTTCATCTGGCCAAGAAATTGTGAGGACCGCGAAGCAACTCGAGTAACATGCGGGGAGTAAGTCACCCGCTTCGAGCGTGCGAAATAGTTTCAAACCTTCTTTTTTGGCCTCGCTGTCGTCCATTCGGATGAGCAACTCCATTGAAAGTGCATACTTGGCAGCGTCTACCCCATTGCTTGCTGCATTCTGCAGCATTTTCCATCCGATGGCGTGGTTACGTCGTATGTAGAGCTCCCGCAGCGCCTCCCGAAACAGAAGCTCCGGGTGACCAATCTCAATGCACCTCTCGAAAAATCTTCGCCCTACAGGGTCCCGTATCCACAACCAATTCATCTCATGCGGGGGTGGTATGGCAACCATCCTGAGCACAGTATCCTCGTCGCCTACATCGCGCGCAACGCAACACGTCATACGAAACCTGCACAGGTCCGCGATGGAGTTCGTCGCGACTTTAATGGCTATTGCTAACCAAACGTCGCGGGGTAGTTCGAAGGCGGTAGACAAGCGCTCCATTGTAACTTCACGTTGGACGAGGGACTGGCAGTGTATATGCTTAAGACGGTGTTATCCAGTGGTGTTGAGAATAGGCATGCTAGTATATTTATGGTTGAGGATCACCCTTTGGAATCTAGTTCCCTCGGACTTAACCGACGCATCTTTTGGTTGGTGAAATCCATTATCGTTTTTTCAAAAAAAAATATAAAAAAAACCTTCTATGCCCTTGCATTGTAAACAGAAATAACATTATTAATTGAGGGCATTTATTAGATTTGTCGTTACGCGTTGGTGCGTATTTACTCAATGGTTAGGAGGGTTAAAATAAAATCTAATTAAAATATATTTTAACTAATCATCATCGCATTCATTCATATGTATATATATAATTAAGGAAGATTAGTCTTGAAAACTTCAACAGGCGTCCATGCACGAAATACGAAACATGAAAGGAAAGGCCGTAAACACACAAAGTCTTAATTTGCGAGTATGATTAACTTGAATCAGCACGCATGCTCACAGTGAACCCAAATAAAAAACTAGAGAAGGAAGCAACCTAATACTAACTTGGCCATGGGGACATAGGCGTCATAGCTGGCTGAACCATGTATCCTACGCAGTACCAGGTGGTCGACTTAGGTGTTCTTCTTTGATTTCGTCCGCCATAACTCTGCCTTGCTCAACACACGATCCCTGAGTTTGTTGAATGGTGTGCTGGTCAGGTTTACCGCAGTTGTCGCCCTGATCTCGTTCTCCCGTAACTGCAAAACGGTAAACGATCGGATTTAATGTGTCCCTATGATATAATAGCCGTAATCTACGTTTTTATTTTAGCATACTTACAATCCCGTCCATGATCGGGTTGAATTTGTCCCCCATGTTGAGCCACCCAATGACCCATATCCCGGAGTTCATGCTGAATGTTGGTCGGACGAATAGACAGTAACCGTCAGTATGTATTCCGGAAAAAAAAATGCTTCACTCTCATACATGCATGTTTCACTTTGTGATAACATACCTCTGTCCACAATTTGGTATCCCTACAGGGCTCTTTATCTGGAAATCTCCAAAGTTGCTTGGTAAGTTCATTAAGTGCTTCTCGTAAACTGCCTGTGTCACGTTGTATAAGACCCTTGCCTGCACGAACCGCGAAACATAGGTCAGAAGGCTATTATGCACGTCATGTTCCATGCTATGCCAAATTAAATTAAAGACTACAATCAAAATGGTTGCATGGTATGCCAAATTAAAGTAAAGACGAAAATCAAAATTGTCTGGTAACCGTTTTCCGGATCCGGTCTTCCCGATGAGGCGTCTCGAACTGGTTCGGCGATGAATCGAGGTTGTAAATTGCCCGGTCTTTGAAAGACACGAGCATCAGAAACCAATGGCCCAAGGCGTTCTGTATGGGGACATAAATCTGCACAAAATAAAAAACGTATATTTAATCCACTTAAGACACTTGTTCGTGGTTTAGGTTTCGATTAACAAATGGTACTCCGTCAACAGACAAGTTCAAGGAATCGGGATGGCCTCATCCATTTCTCCATGTAACGATTGTGCATTAGCTCCGTCGTCTCCCCGTTCAGAATATCATCCTACAAAGACAACGTTGACGAATAAAATAAGTCATGTTCTATAAGTATCAGAGCGCGGACGACTGTCAACGAGCGTTAACGGCGCAATGATTCATTTCGAGTACCAACAGCAGATAGAGTTAAGTTATCGAGATACACGGCGGAAGGCACCAGTACGAGGGGGACGTGGCAAGGATCTCAGCACCGGTCATTGTCATGGCAACCATATGTATGATCTGGTAACGAAGAGCAGCAAAAAAAAAGAACCCGATGAAGTATCGCGGTACGTTATACGTGTTTTTTCGTCGTCAAAACAAGCGTAGACATGTGCCATACCTTGTCGTCAACGTCATTTCCCGGTAGTAAGGAGTGTAAATCAACTCTGTTCGCGGACTTGACTCCAATACGAACAAGTTCCTCGCTACAGTAGGAGGAAAGAGTTTAGGCGGGAAAATAACCGCGATAAGCGGGTTTAAGCGGGTTTAAACAAACACATGCTCGAGTTTTACCATGGATCAAGGTTCCCGTCGAACACGTATGCAAATAGGGCCGACTGTCGGTTGTTGAAATCCATGGCAGGGGTGATCTTGAACCTCATCTACAACACATGTTTGTCAAAAGTCAGTCGGTAGTCACATTTTGCGTTAAACTAACTAACTGATTATTTACCTTCTTGCTCGTTGAAAGGGTAGACTTTTCCCTGTTGGGGCCGGATCGCACAGATCTATCGGTTCCCTCACCAGAATGAGGCCGTTTGGCATTCCTAGTTGCCGATGGTGGTGTTCGGAAAAACTTTCGCATGATGCTGTCGGTTGCTGTCAGGGGTTGACTACTATTCTCAGCCAGATCTGGGGCAACCGCGTTCCACTAGAGATGCCAGACGCAACTTTCATGGACTGCAGGGTTGACTGTTCATCCGTCTCTCCGTCAGAATCCAACAACACGATAGTTTTCTCGGGGATTGCAGCAGCTGAGTAGTCGGTCTCCTTCACAAGGTCCCTCTGTCAAAGTGTAAGCTAAATCGGTTTATGATAAGGAACACCAACAAGACAGGTTACATACATGGCCAAGGAGTAAATCCTAACCTGAACCTTTTCCACGAGGCCCCTCATCAAGTCCTTGACGATGAGACCGATCTTCGGAAACGACCAGTCCTCTTCCGACTGGCTCTGATCACCCTTGACCGCATTAACATCATCCGGCTGTCGAGCTTCGTCTGAGGTTCCGGAGTCAGCTTTGGGTCCACCGGGGAGCTACATATTATAAAAACAAAAATGTCCAAAATCGAACAGTTATTTGTTGAAAGATTGTGTGAAGTACACCTGAGCAGAAGATTTACCTCGGATGCTTGCGGGGGCTGCGAGTGCTCAACTGTATCTGCGTCGTGGACCTCTTCGCATACGTCCCTGCATGTACCCCGTACGTGGTTGTTAATGCGAATATTCGTCTACCATGCATATGCAACGTACTGTATTTTGTTGTATTGTAATAGTCATAAATGAAACTTGTCTAACCTGTTGCATGTGTCACCGTCGGAGCTCGATCGTGCTTCTCCGTCGCCCATTGTTTTTCCTTTTTTTTCTTGGTGTGTTTCGAATAATGGTGGCTTAGAAGGATGGGTGGGTATATTTAATTGCAAAGACCCTTGGAAAATCCGACGGTTGTGTACTCTGTTTACGGATGCGTCTATGATAACGTTACTCGGGTGTTGTGGGTGGAGTCACGGGTATACGTTGTAATCGTCACACTCGTGACAAATCTTTCGCCCGTAAGGTACGTTCGTATGCGGCCTCGTTTTATGGTCTGTTCCGTATCCAAAAGTGTAAGTTCTGAGTGACACTATATATACTGTAAAATTTCCTTTTGCAATCACTATTCTAGGATGATTGCGGTCAACTCTATCCAAAACTACCGACAGGCTTCCATTACGGCGCTAAATCTGACCATGCCTTCCCCACCCCCTCCACCCATTATTTTAAAAATTATATCGTACAGGCATGGGACTGCGTGCAACTTTTGCAATGGGCGTAATGCTTTATTTCCTACATCAGTACACCGCCAAAAGGCATTCGTTGGGAGATGGGACAAAGCCAAAATGGATAATACACTAGATACCTTTATCTATTCGGTTCCCTTCCCATCGTACCGATCAACCGGTTTGTCCAAAGATTGTGCCATACTTGTTTATGCATAAATATCTATACATAGTGTATTGTCTCATACCCCGAATTGACATATACACCTGCTAGTCTGCAGCTATCCAGACCCTAGGTCAGTGCGTCACAGAGTTGCCCACCTCATGCGCATCAACACGAACGGCACGGATTTGGAACGCCGGCCTCTCTTGGGAACCGAAACGCCAAAAACTTATTTATTGGTGCGCCTTTTTAATAGGAGGGCATTAGATCCTTTATATATTTTTAGTTCAATGGTAAAGATTATCCCGAATATAATTTAATGTAATTGGTTATTTAATATTTTTTTAGCTTTTGTGTCAGTAGATTATTTTAAAAATGTTATTTTTTTATGTTTATTATTGGTATATAAAAAATATAGGTGGGCGTATATAAGAAAATTAAGAATACGTAAAATTAAATTAATCAGAGTTAAATATTTCGGATTATGTTAAGTGCCATCTTCAACTTCTTCAACGGAGATGACGTTGCCGGAGAAACCTTCTTCGACGTTTCTGGCCGAAACAGCACGGCTCTGGTATTCAACGGATGAGGTAGTTTCGACGAAGCTCGGTCATATTCTTTGCTTATGTTCGTCAGATCTTCGTCGTTGGTGAGGGAGATCAAGGTTTCTAAGTCTTCGTTCGGCAATTGACACCAGAACGTCACAGACGAACCGCACAACGCTCCTACCTTTACCAACAAGTCTGCACAACGCAAAACATAAACATGTTAACGAACAATCACAGAAAAAAAAAACGAGCAACACTTAAAATTGAGAGAGAAACAACACTAAAAAATGGATCTGAGAAGCAAATGGAACGATCCACGGTGACTCTAGTGTGGCCACCGATGAAACGGATCCCGCCGTCGGTAGCGCGTGGGAGGTTCTTGCCGCCGTAGCTGCAGAGGAGCTTAATCGTACGGCCGGGACTCGTTTCCATGGAGATCTACTTGGTTAGTTCGAAAACAGAAGAAGCTTAGAAGATTCTAGAAACAGAAAACTGAAGAATAGGAGAGGTAAAGGAAAATTTGAGTCGTTGTTGGCGGTGGAGATAATAGAAGGGGCAGCTTGCGACGGCAGATGAAGGAGAAAAAGAGAACCAGGTGAAGGAAGGAGAAGAAGATAACCAAGAGTAGGAGGGAGCGACGGTAATAATAACACGATAATGGTCCAACTAATTTAAAAAATTAAACTAAATATATTCATTCAAGAAATTAATAAATAAATTCTTTATTTTTTAAGTAATTGCAAAAAAAGATTCCATTAAAATTAATATATTATTTTGGCCTTCTCTAAACCCTAAACTCTAAACCCTAAACCCTAAACCCTAAACCCTAAATCCTAAACCATAAACCCTAAACCATAAACCGTAAACCATAAATCCTAATCCATAAACCATAAATCATAAACCCTAAACCATAAACCCTAAACCCTAAACCTCGAACCCTAAACCATAGAACTATAAACCCTAAACCATAAATCATAAACCCTAACCCATAATCCATAAACCCTAAACCCTAAATCCTAAAGCCTAAACCCTAAACCCTAAACCATAAAACCTAAACCCTAACCCATGGACCATAAACCTTGAACCCTAAACCATAAATCCTAAACCCTAAACACTAAACCCTAACCGTAACCCTTAACCCTAAACCCTAAACCCTAAACCATAAACCATAAACCTTAAACCATAAACCGTAAACCTTAAACCCTAAACCCTAACCCATGGACCATAAACCTTGAACACTAACCCATAAACCATAAACCATAAACCATAAACACTAAACCCTAACCGTAACCCTAAACCCTAAACCCTAAACCCTAAACCATAAACCATAAACACTAAACCATAAGCCATAAACCCTAAACCCTCAACCCTAAACCCTAAACCTTGAACCATAAACCATAAACCATATACCCTAAACCATAAATCATAAACCCTAAACCATAATCCGTAAACCCTAAACCCTAAACCATAAACCCTACACCATAAACCATGAACCCTAAACCCTAGAACCATAAATCATAAACCCTAACCCATAATCCATAAACCTTGAATCCTAAACCATAAACCATAAACCCTAAACCCTAAACACTAAACCCTAAACCCTAAACACTAAACCCTAACCCTAACCCTTAACCCTAAACCATAATCCCTAAACCCTAAACCATAAACCATAAATCCTAAACCATAACCCATAAACCATAAATCATAAACCCTAAACCATAAGCCCTAAACACTAAACCCTCAACCCTAAACCCTAAACCTTGAACCATAAACCATAAACCATAAATCCTAAACCATAAATCATAAACCCTAAACCATAATCCATAAACCCTAAACCCTAAACCATAAGCCATAAACCCTAAACCATAAGACATAAACCATAAACCATAAACCATAAATCATAAACCATAAACCCTAACCCTTGAACCCTGAACCATAAACCATAAACCATAAACCATATATCCTAAACCCTAAACCTAAACCTAAACCCTAAACCATAAACCCTAAACCCCAAACCATAAACCTTGAACCCTAAACCCTAAAGCCTAAACCCTAAACCATAGAACACTAAACACTAAACCACAAACCCTAAACCCTAAACCCTAAACCATAAGCCCTAAACCCTAAACCCGAAACCATGGACCCTAAACCCTAAACCCTAAACCCCAAACCATAAACCTTGAACCCTAACCCCTAAACCCTAAACCCTAATCCATGGAACCCTAAACCCTAAACCATAAACCATAAACCCTAAACACTAAACCATAAACCTTAAACCCTAAACCCTAACCCATAAACCCTAAACCCTAAACGATGGACCCTAAACCCTAAACCATAAACCATAAACCCTGAACCATAAACCCTGAACCCTAAACACTAAACCCCAAACCATAAACCATAAACCCTAAACCATAAACCTATATATATATGTGTGTGTGTGTGTGTGTGTGTGTGTATTTTTTCTCATAAATTCACTTTTTTTTAAACTTTTAATAATTCATTAATTACTTTGTATTTACTGAATTTTTCAAATTTTTTACAAAAAATAAAATATCAAAATTATTAAATTACAAAATACGAATGTTAATTATTTTTCCTTTTTAATTTTTGAATATAATTTTACTTTACTTACGATAGCATATTTAACGCAAAAAAATAAAACATACCAAATAATAATATTTTAATTTCTGAATATAATTTAATTCTTTATTAACATAAAAAATTAAAATCTAAAAATAAAAAATAACGTTATTAACATGGACAATAATAACAATGCAATATTCAAAATTAAATAAATCAAACTTTAATTATTATTATTATTTTTAACGTCACAAATAAATACTCATTAAAAAATATAAAAATATAATTTTTTTTATTAACATGAACTAAATAATATTAAAAATATAATTTTGTCTGCGCGTGTACTCCCAACTTTAACACGCGTCCATCAAAAATGTGTCCAACACATTTCATCACTTGCTGAAATTAAAAGGCTTCAGCTCCATAGCATTACCCTTAACATTTATCCCTCACGTTATTATAAGAGAGAGAGGAAACCACGCTACATTTCTTGAGGCCACCTGCCTACCTTCGTCCTGGCCAACTATTTTTTTTTATTATTGTTATTATTAATATTATTATTATTATTACCATTTTTTCATATTTTATTGTATTTAAGGGGCATTTACGTTTCTTGATGTGACGTGAGTGACCGCTCAAGACGACCCGCGGAACAAGATGGTCAGACCCATCATGATGCCTAACTCTACGCGATCGACGACTATACAATACAGCAAATGTGAGAAAGTGTATACTATACGGTTCCCTTAAATGCTTATTCGATTGTCCCTGTTGTGGATAGTCTGACTCACTGCATAAGAAGGGAAAAAAAGGGAAAAGAAAAGCAATTTCGAATATGGAAAATCAGTTTCTGGGTTCGTTGGCTGAGATGGGTGACCAGGTCTTTCCAGACGATCTTTTGATGGAGATTTTCACTCAAACAGACCCGAAGACGGCGGCGAGATGCAGAACCGCAAGCACAACCTGGCGTGTCCGACTGTCTTCCGACAGATTTAGGAGAGACAACACGCTCGCGAACATCGAGAAACACCGTAAGGTGTTGCTCCAGATTGGTGACCCGGAGACGTACGGTTCAAACGAATCTTTCTGTATTGTAAACTGTGTAGACGGAGGAAGAGTAGCCGCGCCAATGCCAGAACAACTGGGTCCCCGCGGATGGTGGACTGTTATCGGCTCCGATTGCGGTGTGATCTGCGTGCAGTATAGCACGACTGGTCCTGATTTGAGACTCCTGTTATGGAACCCGCTGCTGCGAGTCGCTCGGGAACTGGACGATCCGGCCGACAAACTACTTAAACAAGCCGTCTTCGGTTACGCATTTGGATACCGGGCGGGAACTGACAATTACTGCGTCGTCCATATGTCCAAGAAGCACGTCCTAGACAGGTTTTTGCACTGTAATATTTTCAATTTCGCAGATGGAAGCTGGAAACACGCGTACATAAACGATCAGCGTCTCACTCACCTCGACGAGGGATCAGCGTTCCACCTTGGTAAGGCCGTGTGGGTCAACTGGGGTGGACGTAGTTTGATGATTGCAACGCATGTGGTCGTGTTGGATGCAGAAACCTTTCTTCTGAGCAAGATAAGGATAAATTGTAGGTCAATTCAGCACGTGCAGGCGATGCGTGTGCTCGACGGCATCCCACACCTGGTCGGCTATGAACGATCCCCGTACGGAGGACTGTCGACCATATGGTGCAAGATTGACTTGGAATCGATGTGCATCGTCCCGTTCATCAAGCTAGGAGTTGCCGGTCAGTATGGCGTTCCATGGAATCCTGTGACCATCATGGGTGATCATATGATCACAGTACGCGAAAATAATCGCAAACGGGCTGGAGGCGTTAACGGTGCTGTTCTGACGAAAATTTCGTTGGATTAGATTAATTTTGTGAGCCGACACAGAGTCACCACATTCAAAGGTGAGTGGCCGAGAGACATGTCCCTTCAGCGCGTTATAATTGTGGGAGTGGGTTGTCTAGTTCCCTAAGGGAGCGGCCGATTGTGTGATTCGATCGAATATGCGGCAAGTAGGCTGTCACTCCATAAATCCGTCGCGAGTACATATGGACCAAGTGTAATCGTTGTTTGTATTCCGGGTATGTTTAAATTGTGCATTTCGAATGGATTGATGTGTATCGCAGTTTATTATACTTAGTAGAATGCATAGGGGAAACAAAAATTATCCAATTAGATTGAAAACACAATGCCAATGCAATCAAATCCACACTACAACTCAGGCTAAACAAATCGTTTGAAGTAATTATGTTCTCCAGACGTGAAAAAAAAACATAAAATAGGCTTAGCTAGCGACTTCGATCGGGAAAAAGAACCAACAAGACGATCATGGATATCAGCACGATGATCACAACTCCACGCCTCCTCGTCATCACGACACTCGCAAGCATGTTGTCTTCCATGGCCGTAGAGGCTGCAACGGCAGCCTCGAGCTCTGCCCTTGTTTCATGCACACTCTGTTGCAAACGACGCAGCTCGTCTAGGAGTTCTTGTCTTGTCTTCTTCAACTCTGTGTTCTCGCTTCTAATGCACTCGTTTGTTTCCAGCAACCTGCGAATGACATCGGAATAACGAGCCGGCGGCTCTGGATCGTACCACTGAAAGAACGAGCATTTCCTGCTGGTTCCGTACCCAGAACATCCATAAAACCTTCTGCCTGGATAGTCAGATCTCCAAGCGGTTCTGATTGGCGATGTCACGCCACAGTGACAGCGAGGCGTCGGTGCATCGACGGAGGACGAGCTTATGGAGGAGGATCTCTGCATTGTGTCTTCAATAGTTCACGGGGAGAGTGATAGAGTAGCTTTTGAAATAGCAGTTCGCAACGAGGGTTCATATTCACCTCTCTGGTAATGGCACCATGTCCTCGCATTCCAACGGTCTTGTTGTTGACTGACACCTGTGACGCCAACCTAGCAGGAAATGGTCGATTAAAGCCCCTAGCCACAGGGCGGAGGCATCTTCCCCCATGGAGTTGTTAGCTGACGATTTAAAGTTCAAACCATTAACATAAAAAATGTGGCCCGTTGTCTCCAATTGGTATAATCTTTTTCTACGAAAAATGGTATGAAAAAAAAAATAATTCATATGTATATATCTTGTACGATACGGTTGCATCCGGGTCTATAGGGAGATTGGGTTGGTCTGCGGGATGGATTCTTTCTACTGTTTTGAACCGTGTCGGACTGCTGGCCCATAGTAACGTCTTAAAAAAATAAAAAAGGCTTTCCATGGTCATTATTGCGGGAGTCTTCCCAATGCAATGGCCGTATGTTGACTGTAACTGGAATAAAACGAATTTATTGTCACCTAATCTCATTGGAAGACGATGTTACTTAATGAGGTGTTTCATATTTTTTTGTGTTTAAGGGGCATTTACGTTTTTTTAATGTGACGTGAGTGACAGACCCATCATGATGCACAGCCGCGCGCCAGAGCGCTACAATCTAGCAAGAGTGGGGAAGTGTATATTACACGCATCCCTTAATTGTTTACTCCATTTTGTTCTGGACGTTCTAAGTCACGGCATTTAAAAAAAAAAGCAGAGAAGGAAAGCAGTTGAGATTATGGCAACTCAGTTGGCGGAGTCATTGGGTGAGATGGGTGACCAGGTCTTTCCGGACGATATATTGATGGAGATATTCACCCGGACAGACCCAAAGACGGCGACGACATACAGAGCCGCAAGCACAACTTGGCGTGTCCGACTGTCGTCCGACAAGTTTAGGAGGGACAACACGATCGTAAACATCGGGAAACACCAGAAGGTGTTGCTCCAGATTGGTGACCAGGAGACGTACTGTTCAAGAGTATGTTTCTGTCTTGTGGACTGTCTAGACGGAAGAAGAGTACCCGCCCCAATGCCAGAACAGCTGGGTCATCGCGGATGGTGGAGTGTCATCGGCTCCGATTGCGGCATGATCTGTGTCCGGTATAGCCGGGCTGGTTTTGATACGGGACTGATGGTATAGAACCCACTGATGCGAGTTGCTCGGCAACTGGACGATCCGGCGGACACCCTATGGAAACAGGCCGTTATCGGATATGCATTTGGTTATCGGGCGGGGGCTGAAAAATTACTACGTCGTCCATATTTCAAAGAGGCATCTCAGAAACAGGTTTTTGCACTGCAATGTTTTCAATTCCGCAGATGGATTCTGGAAACACGAGTACATTAACGATTTACGTCTCAGTCATCTCGGTGCGAGCTCAGTCTTCCACCTTGGTAAGGCTTTGTGGGTCAACTGGGGTGGACGTGATGCCACGGTTGCAACACATGTGGTCGTGTTGGATGCAGTCACCTTTCGTCTGAGCAAGATAAGGATAAACCGTAGCTCAATTCAGCACGTGCAGGCGATGCGTGTGCTCCACGGCATCCCACACCTGGTCGGCTATGAACGATCCCCGCATGTAGGACTGTCGACCATATGGTGCAAGATTGACTTGGAATCGATGTGCGTCGTCCCGTACATCAAGCTAGGAGTTGTCGGTCAGTATGGCGTTCCATGGAATCCTGTGACGATCATGGGTGAACGTATGATCACAGTACAAGAAGATATTCATAGACGGGCAGCAACAGGTGCTAACGGTACCTCTGTGACGGAGATTTCGTTGGATCGGATTGATTTTGTTAGCCGACACAGAGTCACGGCATTCAAAGGGGAGTGGCCGAGTAACATTTTCCTTCAACGTTCTTTAATTGTGGGGGTGGGCTCGCTAGTTCCATGAAGGAGCGGCCGCTTGTGTGAGACGATCACGTATATGTGAACTTTATTTTTTTAATATTAGGTCTGTATTGGTATAATCCATCAAAGTTCCAAGAAATTGTATTTAACATCTTTGTAACAATATATTCCAAAAAAAAAAATTCAGCCTTAACATTATTATAAGTTATTGATTCTTATCATTTTGGATTATTAACTTTAACGCCTCGTTATTAATTTATTATGTAGAATACATAATAAGAAGAAAATAGATCGGTTATAAACAGAATAAAAATTTATGGGAGCATTTCCCTTTAATAAAGTTAAAAATTATTTTTACATACTAAACGGCGGTGACGTTTTGTGTCTCTTAAAAAGTATAAAAAAAATCAGCCCCTTAGCCTTACACTTCCCGTAATAATAACAATGTTAAATGTTCTCATTAGAATTTTTGTCATTTTGCATATTAAGTTTTTATCCTTCACATGCCACACACTTTATAGTTTTTAATATCGTATCGCTGTGTGCAGACGCTACTGATCTCATGCAATGGCAGGTCACCTCATGCTATGTTAGGAAGCACTTTGCAAAGGCTTGAACATTGGACGGCACCCGAGGTTGCCTAACCGGTGCAATTTTAAACACATGTGATGCATCCTGCCTCGATGGAGCTGACCGTCTTCATACTCCAAGAAAGGTGTTTGCAGACCCAACTTTTTGACCGGGCAACAGCTAGCCGATTCCATCTTCTTCACAAATCAAGCCATCGCCAAAACACTACCATCCCCACCCACAACCAACGCGGACCAACCCATCGGACGCCGACGACCAATACTGCAACTAACAATGGCCGAACATGGGACACCCGCTGCATCCAACAACGTGAACGACGACACGGCCTAGGTACGATTGTGGTGCATTGGCTGGTTTTGACTTTTTTTTTTTTTTTTAAGTTATGCTTATGCTGCTCCGATTCTACTGAGTTAGTTGTATACCACAACGTACTAACAAGCGCCCAATGCCAGGAGGACCAGAGAACACCGAACCCAGACGACAACACTTCAAACGGCGTGTTGCTGGAAATAATGAGAGAGGTGTCGAGAACACAAAGGTTGGTAACACCCGTCTCAATTTCCGCTCTACTGTTTCGGTAACTCCAACCATCTGACAGATCTGTTACGATTTTCCATTGAAGAACACGCAACGCCGAATGGACAGGTCGAAGCGGAAATGGTGACGATTCGGTTGTTGGTGGGCGGTCTCAGAGAGCCTATCACCGAGGCGCAAAAGGGACCTGCGAATAAAGTCAACGCAACGTCCGATGGAAACCGGATTAGAAACAAAGAATACCGGTCGCCAACAGGAATACATGAACAACCCGATGTCACGCGCCTCTATTCCAACCGTAGACAGTTGATGCTTCCAGGAGCGATGAGGAAGAGACTGCATCAGTCGTCGACAAAAAGCAGCGGCAAAGACATCAACATGTCTGTTTACGATGACGACGAGGATCAGAAACGGGCCATGTACCCAAAGATGTGCAGGTCAAACACGCACGGCGTCGAACATGGGGCTAAGGTGGCAAGGCCACATTCTTCTTCACTCGATTAAAGGAGAAGGTATACGGGGGTAACGAGGGACTATATCGCCCCAACGAAGCAACAATGCCGACAACCCGACAGGGCGCAATGGACTGCAGCCAACGCAAACAGAAAAGGCAGTTTTCTTTAACACGATGATGTCATCCGACGAGAGCTCATCGAAGCCGGAAAGCAGCCAGGACGGACAGCCGACACCTATAAGCAGATTCCGCGACGACCCCCGTCAAACCTGACCAAGAAGGGAACAAACACCACCAACGCATGGCCCATCTCTCAGCACGAGATGGACATCTGTAAGTACGTCTACGACCATCATGCCGACCCCACATAAGTATTCGATCTGACCATCAACGACTGAATCTGCCGTGTGCCCTCATTAGTGCCGGACGGCCGCAGTTAAATTGGGCTGGCGTGTGTAACATCTTCGATTTGTTGACGCAGGGAGATCGTTGTACGCTTCGGGTCGCAGCATGCAACTCTTCTGACATGGGATGCCTGTTAGACGGACGGCAACCAACCCCGAAGGCACGTGGCAATCCATCGTATCCTCTTCGAATTAATGGAATTTTCCGCTGACCCGGATTTATTATTTCATGCGAAGTCTGATTTTTTTTGTTGGGTATGATTTGCAGATAATGGAGTTGATCACGATCATGGTTGCATCGGAGGGAGAAACCGATGGAGATCACCCTCGAGCGGTGTGGTGCTTGCATCGAATTTTGCGGTACGCCCAAATCCTAATTCGGTAGTTTATTTGAGTGCATACCTATGATTAACGTTCTCTGTTTTAACACGAA